>NC_084627.1:40116241-40143741 GCF_033978795.1 Nerophis ophidion | reverse complement strand
CCTGGAGCTGACCAGACCTCGGCTGCACTTTTTAAATCCAGCCGCAAGTTCTGTTGGCCCCGAGAAGCCCAGTACTTGTATCTTCGCCGCCTGTCTTCACGCAGCTACTCTGCAATCATGATGGTACGTTCAGATTGAATCATGCAGAATTATGCTGGTGTTTGTCTTCAGAGTCTCATGTTCCGTCAACATGTCGCCCTTAAATGATGTATGAATGTTGAGAAGCTGACTGCACTTCCTCCCCAAGCTATGATCAAATATGACATTCTTGTATGTATGCTCGATTATTGACTGACAAGTGCACCGTGTACCCAGGTTATTGTTCAAAGACAGCTGGGAGAGGCTCCAGCTTCCCCGATACCCCGAAGCGAGTCAGTAATCAGCAAAATACAAATTACTCAATCATTAAATGTTTTTTGTTTGTATTAACAGCTGGTGCTTTGCATACATAATGTATACCACTGTTATAGTACATTCATTCTGTATACCACTGGTATATTACATACAGTACATCGTTTATACCATTGCTATTTTATATGCATACGTGTGTTCCATTGGGAGGCACAAAAACAAAACTCCTTTTAAATTTTGGAACGGCCCCAGCTGTGATTGTTTGGTTAGGCTAGAAAACAACTGTGTTAAATTATTAGGCTAATCGAAGACAATTTAGAGGTTCCGCATCAACAATTTCTAGGGCTCTTCTCACCTTCTATTTTGTTCAACGCAATTTCTCACCTTGACCTAATTATGTTTTAAAATTCACATCACGCATGCAATTGTTGAATTATTTGCAACATGCTTAGAACTGCTGTTACACAAGACAAGACATTATGCAATTTGAACACATGCCATACCCCAGCCAAGCTGCCACGGCTGCCCTTTTCACATTGAGCAAGAAGGAAGTCTCAATCCTCCGGAAAATAATGAGAGCTAGGGCATTGCCGTGAGCCGCATCAAAAAGGTCACCAAGGCTTCTGATGAATTTGAGCCTGACTCCCTCAGGTCTTAGTCCGGACTGCTTTTGGCCTTATTGCTGTGTCTGCCACTTGCTGTAAACGTCAAGCAGTTTTCATGATGTCATTTTTGGTACTCTTGCTTTGGCCCAGAATGGCTCTACTTCTGCAATCGCGCTGCTCGCACCATTGCAGAGAGCTTGCTTTTCCTTCTTGTGGAGCTGCAAACTAGTGAATCAATTTCACCAATTGAAGGTAATTTATTCCTTGTCAGAGGCTTCCTGCCGGCATGGCTAATGATCCATATCTCAGGTTTAGAATGTATAGTTATTGGGTAGCCATCTCAAAATGATCACCCGTCTCTTGCACAAGATAGACTGACTGACTGAACCGAGGCGCCACGCCAATCCACTGGCAGCTCAGACATGATCTGACGCGCATTCACTCCTAGTATGCAGAAGGGTAACGACTTGCCGAACGCATCCCAGCACATTTTTGTCAAAACATGCTCCAAAAAGGGTTTAAGGTTTTCTTGTCTAATCAAACAGCCGTCTTAAGGGCTGTTAAAAAAGATAGCATTTAATTTTTACCATTATAAAATATGCCACCAGGGATTATTACAAACATACTGTATACCAGTGGTATATTACATACATACAGGAAGACGAGGAGGGTTGAGGAGACAGCGGAGAGAGAGGCTGCAGAGCGGGTCTGCTTGCTCCGGTAAGGAGAAAAGCACATGGACCTCCTCTAGTACCCATTCTGATCCTCGACGTGAGATCCCTTGCCACCTAAACGGACCAGTTACAATCGCAGCTTTACTACAACAGTACAGCCCGTAAGTGTTGTCTGTTGATTGTAACAGAATCCTGTCTGCACCCGCTTATTACGGACGCTAACGCCAAGCTTGACGGTCAAGTTCTACACCGCTCTGAAAACAAAGGACCATCTACAGGACAATGAGTCCCAGCAGATGTGGAGGGGAATCCATGCGCTGGTCACCTACAGAGGACAGAGTTCATCCTCCACAAACAACAGTAGATCCCTGGTAGAGGAGCTAACAGTCCCACCCCAACAACTCCAGAAAATCCATAAAAGCTGCTGTGGGCTGTGATCATTCCCATTCCCAAAAAAACCTCAATGACTACAGACCCATAGCCCTTAAGTCTGTAGTGACTAAATGATTTTGAGCGTCTAGTCACAAGCCACATCAAAGAATTTGTCCCTGACTCCTTCGACCCCCACCAGTTTACTTACAGAGCAAGCTGATCTCCAAAGGATGCCATCGCTCATTTGGGCTCATCACAAATGGAGACGAGATGGATACACGGAGGAGATCAGCAACCTGACAAAGTGCTGCACTAGAAATAACCTGACCCCGAATGCCAAGTAAACAAAATAACTCATTGTGGACTCAAGGCGACAAAACCACGCCCACGCCCCCATTCCTTCTAAATGGTGGAAACTATTTCTTTAATCCGGTTTCTGGTCACCACCTTCTCCGCAGACGTTTCTTGATCTTTTAACATCAAGGCCCGGGTGAAGAAAGCCCAGCAGCGTCTGTACTTCTTGCGGAAAAAAGCCTTGCAGCACCTGCACTTCTTGAGGAAAAAAAATCTGGATGAGATGCTGCTGCTAGCTTTCCATAACTGCTCTGTGGAGAGCACGTTCACATACTCACTGAGTGTGTGGTATCCAAGTTCCACAATGGAGGACAGGAAGGCGGTGCAGAAAGTCATAAAAAGAGCCCAGAAAATCCTTGCCTGCCCCCCAAAAGACATTTCCAAATCCTGCTGCCTTAAAAAAGTGAAGGCCCTTCACTGGCAAGCCCTCTCAACCATCCCACCACCTGTTCGACCCTTTACCCTTAAGGACACTGTTTCAGGTCAATCAGATCCGACACCTCCAGGTTTACAGTTACTTCCCATAGGCCATACGGACTGCAAACACATTTTCCCTGTGTCTGGGAATATTTGTGCCATTGTTGAACATTCTGGGAGTTTCAGAGTGATAAAAGTGCAGTGGCTTCACAAATTCACGGCTAGCATTGGCACAAACTAGCAATGAGAGGCAATCAGTCATCGGCTCGTGTCCAGGTAGTGCCTTCTCCTTCGCTGTAATAAAAGTCCGCTGTGGCATCTTTTTTAGTCTCATCACAATTAAAGACTTGCTGCGGAAAAGCTGGTAAAATCCTTGAACTAAAAGGGCCGCGTACTGGAGGCTAACTAACTTAAAGTAGTTGTCTGGCAATCCGAAGCTATACTGCAAGACTGTAAGAGTTTGAACACGTTCACACCATTTCTGTTCATACGAAGTGATCTTTAAAGGCCTACTGAAACCCACTACTACCCACCACGCAGTCTGATAGTTTATATATCAATGATGAAATATTAACATTGCAACACATGCCAATACGGCCTTTTTAGGTTACTAAATTGCAATTTTAAATTTCCCGGTACTTTTTTCTTGAAAACGTCGCGTAATGATGACGTGTACGCGTGACGTCACGGGCTGTTATGAATATGAGCGCTGCACACACACACAGCTAAAAGTAGTCTGCTTTAACAGCATAATTACACAGTATTTTGGAGATCTGTGTTGCTGAATCTTTTGCAATTTGTTCAATTAATATTGGAAAAGTCAAAGTGGAAAGACGGAGTTGGGAAGCTTTAGCCTTTAGCCACACAAACACACGGTGATTCCTTGTTTAAAATTCCCAGAGGTGAAACTTTCCTATGGAAAATTGTGGTTAAAAAGTCGCCACTTACCGGAAATCAGCTGAGCTTGTGCCTCCCCGAGACACTGCGCGTCAACACCCGGCCGTGGACGTACACTCCCGACTATCAGGTACTGTTAAACTCACTAAAACACTAGCAACACAATAGAAAGATAAGGGATTTCCCAGAATTATCCTTGTAAATGTCTCTAAAAACATATGAATCTGTCTCAATACAACGCGATTGCAATGGCGGAATTTTTTTTTTTTTAAACTTATTAAACTTTTTTTTTTTTTTCCCAGTCCTTCGCTATTAATATCCTCAAACACGAATCTTTCATCCTCGCTCAAATTAATGGGGAAATTGTCGTTTTCTCGGTCGGAATAGCTGTTTTTGTTGGAGGCTCCCATTAAAATCAATGTGAATATATGAGGAGCCATCAACATGTGACGTCATCGTCTGGGACTTCCGGTAGAGGCAGTGCTTTTCTCCAGTTGGGAACTTTATCGTGGATGTTCTCTACTAAATACTTTTTTATTAGCGACCAAAAGTTGCAAACCTTATCGTCGATGTTTTCTACTAAATCCTTTCAGCAAAAATATGGCAATATCGCGAAATGATCAAGTATGACACATAGAATGGACCTGCCATCCCCGTTTAAATAAGAAAATCTCATTTCAGTAGGCGTTTAAGACAGGCTGACGCAGCTCTGACCGTCAAAAGGTACGACAATTGTGGAAATAATGGAATGTAAACGGGATCTTACCCAGCGGGCCCCTGCTTCTTCAAATTGGCAGTGCTTGCGTGTACAGGAAGTGATGTCACCAAAGTATTAGCCCCCAATGGTTTCAAAATGACTGAATGAATAAGGCGTTTGTACACCGTGACTTGGTTGGCACACAGAGGCATATTTCACACATTGTAAAACGAAAAGGACGCAAATAGAGGCCTTTGTAAATAGACATTCTACTGCAGGGGTGCCCATTACGTCGATCGCGATCGACTGGTCGATCTCGGAGGGTGTGTCAGTCGATTTCAAGCCAGGCATTAAAAAATAGACATAAAAATGAGCAATCATCAATCATACCAAGATTCCACTTTCGTCAGTTGTTTGACATTCTCGTCACCCGAGGATCTTGTGAGATGACGCTGGCTGCTGCGAGCTCATATTTAAGAAAAAAATCACAAACAGGGCGGACGCAGAGAAACACATTTTATTTCTAGAGACTCCGTACCTACTGTCAAAACTCTAAAGACCGACTGCACAGTTCCTGTCTTCACCATAAAAGACCTGTTTCATCCTGCCTGTGCTAACAAAATAAGAGTCTCAGAAAGCTAGCGTGCACAAGCTAGCAAGCTACAGAGTTTGATGCCAATGTATTTCTCCCCCGCCCTCAGCGACCGCTTTCTCACTTGCTTGCCCACCCGCACAGTCACTGACGTCACTCACCTGCTGCCAGACATTAAAGGGCCACACACATATGCTACTCTCATAACAAAGTGTTTAAAAACGAGTATGCAAGTTGGACAAATGAGATGCCAAATCCAACCACTTTCATGTGGTATTGGACAGAAAGGAGGACTTTTTTTTTCCTCCATTTGAAAATGCGGACGTTATCAGCACCACTGTCTAATTCCAATCAATGCAAGTCATCAGAATCAAATACACCAACTTATATTCTTGTCTTCATGAAAGAAAGGAATCTATGTGTGTTACACATGCTTGTATTATCATTAAACACCATTAACTTGTTAACAAAAATGTCTCTTTCATAAATAAATAAATGTAAATTATAAATAGGAATGAGGTAGATCTCCTCGACTTGGTCAATTGAAAAGTAGCTCGCCTGCAGAAAAAGTGTGAGCGCCCCTGTTCTACTGTATATGCCAGTTATTTACCTACCGCACTGTAAGGTTGTAACTTTTTGCGACACTCTGTTTGCTGTGCATATACACTTTTATATGCTTATGCTACCTACCTTTTCACACATAATTGGTTTTCATACGTACATTTTCAACTGAAACATAAATGTCTTGTTTGTATGTGCTTTGCTGTTGGTGGATGACCCCCAATTGTTATTGTTCACAATGTACAATGACAATAAAAGCATATTCTATTCTACTGTATACCACTGGTATATTACATACATACAGTAGTGTATACCAGTGATACTATACATGCATATAGTACACTGCTGGTATATTACATTCATACATGTGTACAATTTGTTTATTACATACACACTACACTCTATACCAGTGGTTCTCAATTTTTTTCACCAAGCACCACGTCAGAAAACACTTTATCCAAGTACCACTTTAATGACCAACATTAAAATACAGTTTGCCTACATATTAATTTAAAACAAGGCAGATGTTTTATTTAGACTTAAACTCACTTTAATGATTCACAAGGGAAATTGTTCCACACAGTAGCTCAGCTACAAAGGATGGAAAGTGTAAGAATGGAAAGGATCATGCAGGTATCAAGTAGACTAAAAATGTACTGTAGTAACAACATAAAACATAATAAATGTAATATTTACATATTATGTATACAGTATATTATATTTACTGATATTATATTATATTATAATTTCATATAATATATACAATATATAACAATTACCATGTATAATATTACAGTATATGTAACAGCTGCAGCATAAAATACAGAGTAGATCAGTAGATTAACACACATAGTTAATGTATTTGGCCACTGTAACATTACACACTGTTTGAACAGTAACACTGTGTTTGTATATTAAGTGAATCTTTAACTGGATGGAGCCCACGTTACACTGCTCTATACCACTGTTAAAGTTAAAGTACCAAAGATTGTCACACACGCACACGAGGTGCGGTGAAAATAGTCCTCTGCATTTGACCCAACCTCTTGCTCACCCCCTGGGACGTGAAGGGAGCAGTGGGCACCAGCAGTGGCCGCGCCCTGGAATCCTTTTGGTGATTTAACCCCCAATTCCAACCCTTGATGCTGAATGCCAAGCAGGGAGGTAATGGCTCCCATGACTCGGCCAGGGTTTTGAACTCACAACCTACCGATCTCAGGGTGGACACTATAACCACTAGGCCACTGAGTAGGTACCTCTGGTACAGTATATTAAATACATAGATGTATATCACTGGTATATTACATACATAATATACCACTAGTACATTACATATATATTATATACCAGTGTTATATTACATTAACACATATATATCATATACAGTATGTCATATGTATACCAGTGGTATGCTACATATGTTTTGATTGATTGATAGATTGAAACTTTTATCAGTACTTTGCACAGTTCAGTACATATTCCGTACAATTGACCACTATATGGTAACACCCGAATAAGTTTTTTAACTTGTTAAGTCGGGATCCACGTTAATCAATTCATGGTAATTCATGTATTGTATGTCAGTGGTGTGCAAAAACCAGCCGAGGGCCATTTGTAGCCTGCAGCTTGTTTTTTTGTTGGACTGTGTCACATTAAAAATTAGATATGTTTAAAAGTATATGAAGCTATTAAAGCACTCGTGGAGCGCACACCTCCACCAGGTTCTGTCTCCCAATAATAAAGAATCCTTTAAATACTTAAGACAAATCGGTTGGTCTTTATTAATGTTCTGACATTTCCATAAAGTTTCATCAAAATCTGCCCACAACTTTGAAAGATATATTGCTAACTGAGTAACTAACAAGCTGACAACCCCCAAGAAATACATTACAGTGAATTTAGTCGTGTATATTTTGATGTTATTGTTTGTTCAGGTGGCTCAAAAAAGTTGACCAGGATGATCAACAACATTGATTAATGTGTGACAAATTAGTGGTTCTTTTTTTTTTTTTTAGATCATTTATTTGTCTTTAGGGGTGTAACGGTACACAAAAATTTCGGTTCGGTACATACCTCAGTTTAGATGTCACGGTTCGGTTCATCTTCAATACAGTAAGAAAAAAAAATGTTTTTGGTTATTTATTTACCAAATTTGTAAACAATGGCATAACATATATATATACACAGGGTCCATTGCCAGGGTTAATGTAGTCAACATATATAAAATAAAAACTAAATAAGATGAGACTCAGAATGGTTTCTTAACAAAACATTTCTTCATATAAAGTGATTTTTTTGATTCATTAATTGAAACTTTTATTAGTAGATTGCACAGTACAGTACATATTCCGTACAATTGACCACTAAATGGTAACACCCCAATAAGTTTTTCAACTTGTTTAAGTCGGGGTCCACATTAATCAACATTAAACTTCCTCCAGTTGTTGCTCAGATGACATAAAATGACATAACTTTTCTTCTACGTATAAAAAGTGCAACATTAAACAGTTTCAAATCAACTGAGCCTCAGATTAACTTTTCTCCCCCATGCCTGGCTAACTTGGTAGTAAGAGGATAAATGGGCTTATTGTTCTTCCACCATAGAAGTAGGTCAAAATCTAGTTTTAATGCAATACAACAACCCCCCACGACCCCGAACGGGACAAGTAGTAGAAAATGGATGGATGGATGGTCTTAAATGTGTTGCGATAAAAACATTTGTTATTGCTTTAGCCCTGCCTGGCTGGCTGAGGAGAGGCTGCTTGAATGCGTTGTTTACACCACGCAAACACCACGCTATTTCTATTCCTTAAAGCGAAGTTGACTTGGGGGTGGTGCCGCATCAAAGGGGTTAGCATGTTTGACGTGTTGGCAGAAGCATACCTTACTGCTGCTGAACAATGTTTGCAAACCGCCGTCCTCCATTGTTGTATCGCACCGCGAAGCCGAAGTGTTCCCAAAGGGGAGATGTTAACGAGGCAGGAGGGTCTTCCTGCTCTGGCTTTTGCATGTTGTTCTAGCCCGGTCGCTGCTAGCCTCTCGTATGTTGTGCCTCGCTCTGCATTGTTTACACAACGTGCGGTGCGCTACCTAATATGTCCATGTGGAAACTCGTTCGATGCACCTCCGAACCGAACCGAAACCCCCGTACCGAAATGGTTTCACCCCTATTTGTACCGTTACACCCCTATTTGTCTTGGTTCGTCATGCTTTTTTGTGCTTCTTGTTTTTATTAGCATGATTAATAACACCTCTGAGCACACAAAGTATTGCAGTAAATTAACAATTAAGTTGTTTAGATCTTGTGTATTCGTGTAATAGATTTCGATCTCATGAAAGTATTTTTTCATCATCTCTGTCTACAAGCTAAGGCATGCATGCATTTTTTTCTAACTTCATCCAAAAGTTAACTCCTCTTCCCTTGATACACTGCTTGAAATGCAGTGAGTCATTACTTTGCTCTCTTTATTTGAATGTAAATAATCTGACATGACCTGTCCTGCACACAGGATGATAAGAAACCACAGAAACATGCTGTAGTCCTCCTGACACAGCCTCCTTTTAACTACAGTCTCACTAAGTATAAAGACTGGACTACATTAAAGCAGAATAATTTAATATGTCTAGTGAATGGTTGTCGTATTAACATTTTTGATGCTTCCGTAACTTTTATTTTCTTCCCCAGAGATGTACATTTTATTAGATATGTGTATTATTAGAAAAGGTTGAAATTGCAGTGCTGTTAAATTTGTTGTAGGGTCAGATGATCGGTTTCCTTTGTGCTGCTAAAAAGTCAAGATAAATGTTTACAGTAATGGGCAGAAAAGAAACACAAACAGATCAAATGTAACAACAACTGAACCTTTATTTAGATACTTTGTATTTCTGTCCACATACACATACTAATGAGTTTGTGTGCTTTTCTTCAAAGCGTCTTTATTATTGTATTGTGTCTCTGTGTTCACATGAGGACACACAATTTTCCTGCTACACAATGCAAGTTTTTGATTATTCCTAAAAAAAATTAAGTTTCTCAGTTCAAACATTAAATATCATGTATTTGCAGTCTATTCAATTGAAGATAGGTTGAAAAGGATTTGCAAATCATCGTATTCTGTTTTTATTCACGAATTACCAAACGTGCCAACTTCACTGGTTTTGGGTTTTGTGCAATATATCTCTGTTGCTCTCTTCTATTGCTAATGTAACTGCAGCAGCACAGCTACTTTGCGATAGCATTTTTACGTAACCTCAAAGAATATTACAGCGAGAGTCGGCGGGAGTATGGAGGTCAACAATGTAGCAGAGACAAAACAAAACACAAAGGGGAATCTGTGCCAAAAAACAACTATTATCTATCACTTGAAGACATGACATGAAGAACAGTACAGAGACATAATTAAAATGTACAAAATAATAATGTTAATCACCAAAAAAAAAAAAAAACATACCAAGCGAACCTGACAAGAGTTCTTATCCAAAGGCATTGTCTAGGACAAGCAGTCCTGCAGAAATTACAGTTTCATCTCTAAATTAATGTGTATTTATCATCTAGTATATGCTGTAAAAACTAAAAATTATGTTTTGATTGTTTTACAATTGTCTTTTTATAGATACAATATTTGATTGCTTTATACATAGATTTGGCATTCATTCAATGTGTGTTTGTGTATGTATGTATGCATGCATGTGTATATATGTATGTGTATATTTGTATGTATGTACTGTATGTATGTATGCATATATGTATGTATGTATGTATGTATGTATGTATGTATGTATATACACATATGTATGTGTGGGAAAAATCACAAGACTACTTCATCTCTACAGAACTGTTTCATGAGGGGTTCCCTCAATCATCAGGAGATTTTAATGGAAGCATTCACATACAATGGTTTATATAGGGCACAGAGTGGGTAGGTACAAGCAGGCGTAAGGGCGCAGTGATTGGCTCATGTGTTACCGAGGAGGTGTTTCCGCCTGATATGATTTTGCTGCACTTGTTGAGAGATGACAGGTTTAGGTGATATATAATAAACAGTTTCTCTTTTAAGCATAGGTTGCATCTTTTATTACCACTGTTGTAAGGTGTGCTGGATGCAAGAATTTGCCATGTATATATATATATATATATATATATATATATATATATATATATATATATATATATATATATGAACATATATATGCATATATGTGTGTTTGTTTCTATATAAATGTAAATATGTACATGTGTATATATATATGTGTGTGTGTGTGTATATATATATATATATATATATATATACACATATATAATATATGTATATATATATGTATACATGTACCCTGCCTTCCGCCCGATTGTAGCTGAGATAGGAGCCAGGGGTCCCCGCCAACCCGAAAGGGAATAAGCGGTAGAAAATGGATGGATGGATGGATATACATAAAATATGTGTGTCTGCATGTGTGTGTATATATATATATATATATACTGTATGAGTGTGTGTATATATATGTGTATATATATATGTGTGTGTGTGTGTATATATATATATATATATATATGCCCCCCGCGACCCCAATAAGCGGTAGCAAATGGATGGATGGATATATATACATATATATATATATATATATATATATATATATATATATACATTGTATATATTTGTGTGTGTGTGTGTATATATATATATACATATATATATCCACACATTTTAATGAATATAGTTATTGATGCATTTATTTTAGTACATATCAATAATAATTTTAAATTAAGAACACACTGAATTACGGGAGATTATTATTCTTTGCTGCATTACCGTAATGCTTATTAGTGTCTGAAAGCCTCACAGCAGGTTGTCTAGAAATCATTGCACTCTGTGGACTGATCCATTAGTGGGGTTTTTACTGCGCCACACTTCTTTTTTTTTATCAACTTTTTGTATTTTTTCCACCCTTACTGTATTTCACGGTAGTCCTCACATTATTTCATTTGTATATGGTAAGGAAAACATTGTATTAAAACCTAGAGTTAATGTTGTAGTTTTTTTCCGTGAACAATGAAATAGTTCATGAAAACCCCCACCTGTGTTGGTTTGGTATCATCTGTCCACAGCGTGCTGTACTCGGCGCCCCTTTATTCGTGGTCGTGTGTACATCAACTTTATATAGTTTGTTTGTTCTTTATCACCGATTGTAAACTCGTTGACTCTTGCCAATACAAATTTTGACTGTTTACAAAGCCTACGACTGTGTGGAAAAGTCTTATTTTCATCTTGAGGACATCTTGCTAAGTGCGTGATGCCTCACAGGGAAGGAGACCTGCTCGTTCTGAGCACATATACTACTTCTCACTCTTTTCATGTAAGTACAGATTGTCATTTCTACACCATACCACTACTGTAAGTCATTGCAATACATCCCAATACAACAGTAAGTACTTTTAATATAATGTATACTACTACGACCTTTTTATAATGTTAGTGATTAAATTTAGTACAGAATATTACGAATACTTATTTGAAAGTACCGTTAGGTATACTTTTCATATGCACTATTTAGCACTATTTCAAAGTAGCCCTTTTAATATGTACTACTACTCATTATTTTAATATGAGCATATTACTACTACTACTACTCATTTTAATGAAAGTATTTTTAATATGCAATGCTACTATTTTCAAAGTAAGTACTTAAATGCTTCTCTCACTATTTTAAGTACGTTTATATATATATATATATATATATATATATATATATATACATACATATACACAGATGGATGGATATATATAGTAATACTATTTATTTTGAATGTAAGTACTTTTATTTTGCACTATTTATTTTAGTACTTAAATATATACTACTACTTCTATAAGGACTGTTGATATCACTACTACTTCACTGCAAGTAATTGTAATATACAATTACTTCTAAATATTGTACTTAAATACTTTTTGTGTATACAAATACTTATTTTATTTTACTGTAATTACTTTAATATCTACTGGTGCTGCTTATTTTAATGTAAATAAGTATATATATATATATATATATATATATGTGTGTGTATATATATATATATATATATTATGTGTGTGTGTATATATATATACGTGTGTGTATATATATGTGTGTGTGTATGTATATATATGTGTGTGTGTGTGTATATATATATATATATATATATATATGTATATGTATCTGTATATATATATGGGTGTGTATGTATGTGTATATATGTGTATGTATGTGTATATATGTGTGTATTTATATACAGTAAATATGTGTGTATGTTTATATATGTGTATATACACAGTATATATATATATATATATATATATATATATATATATATATATATATATATGTGTGTGTGTGTGTGTGTGTGTGTGTGAGGTTTTCTTTATTTTCATGACTATTTACATTGTAGATTGTCACTGAAGGCATCCAAACTATGAATGAACACATAACTGAAAACATGTTTCATATTCTAGTTTCTTCCAAATAGCCACCCTTTGCACACTCTTGGCATTCTCTCAATGAGCTTCACAGGTGTCGTAATTTTGATGCCTTCAGTGACAATAAACAAAAAAATAAAGCAAACACACTGAAATGAGAGGGTTTGCCCAAACTTTTGGCCTGTACTGCATTTTTATATATGTATTTATATATATATATATATATATATATATATATATATATATATATATATATATATATATATATATGCTGCAAATGTTTGCAGGAAAGAATCACTAAACAACATCGTTAGTTGGTGTACCTGCTATGTTCAGCATTCATGCACAGTTTAGCCCGCAAGTATAAACAAATATATAAATACTCTGTGTATATATATATCTGAATATACTTCACACAACATTGGTTTAATGTCCTACCTCAGTCCCATGCAGTGAAGTTTTCCTTGTGTACACATTTGTGTGCTGATCAAACATCAAAGTTGTTGTCTGTAAAATGTAAAACTTCACAATTGTAGTTTAGCCACACTTCAGAGGTCAGTGTCATATGCATGTTCGAAATAAACTGGACACTAAACATATTTTGAAAACCTCAATATTTCAATACTTGTCCTACATTTTTTTTCCAGAAGGGGGCAGCCTGGCACAATATTTTTATCAGAGGTTGTTTTATTTAATATTTTATTCATACTAAAACAGTGCTTTGTGTGTTTGCATGTGTATGTGCATGTAAATTTGAGTTATATGCAGCATTCTTGGCTGATAAATTAATCACATTTTTAACAATACCCTAATAATTTGTATATGGTTGTCATGTGTTTGTGTAATATTACACAAGCCTTCAATTCAATTCCAACAACTTTGTCAATCCCTCAAAGGGCAGGTCATTTTGAGCAGCAGGTTGTTGCAGGTCGTAAAGCCTACACATGGCCCACCATAAATAAATAAATACGTAAACAGTGTAACAATACAACTTTGAGTGCAGATGAGACGATTAATTTGGAAAAGTAATTTGTTTTCCACATAGGAAGGGCATAACTTCGCCCTAAAGGCAACAGAGAGAATTCCCCCGCAAGGACATGGGTCAGTAAGGCTAAAATTCTCTTTGCTTTTCCGGGGATTTTCTCGTTGCAGAAGTTTATGTGTGGAAGTGTTACTCCGGTATTCTTAGAGCATGACTTGACAATACTAGTCAGGCTGTTTCGGTCTTTAACTAAAAATCAGTTACTCCAACAAATAAAAGAAAAAACACATAAAACTCTCAAAAAATGCTTAATAAAAATGACAAAGTATAACAGACCTGACAGGGAAATAATTTAGTTTCCTGAAAAGATGAATTCTCTGTCGTGCTCGCTTTGCTATAAAATATGTGTTTACATCAAACTTGAGCTGGTCGTCAAAAAAGGTCCCCAAGTATTTATATGATGAAACAATGTCAACTTTTTTTGTTATCAATCGTCCATTTATCCATTTTCTAACGCTTATTCCCATTGGGGTCGCGGGGGGTGCTGGTGCCTATCTCAGCTACAATCGGGCGGAAGGCGGTGTATACCCTGGACAATTCGCCACCTCATCGCAGGGCCAACAAAGATAGACAGACAACATTCACACTCACATTCACACACCAGGGCCAATTTAGTGTTTCCAATCAACCTATCCCCAGGTGCATGTCTTTGGAAGTGGAAGGAAGCCGGAGTACCCGGAGGGAACCCACGCATTCACGGGGAGAACATGCAAACTCCACACAGAAAGATCCCGAGCCTGGGATTGAACCCTGACTACTCAGGACCTTCGTATTGTGAGGCAGACGCACTAACCCCTCTGCCACCGTGAAGCCCAATCATCAATCAATCAATGTTTATTTATATAGCCCTAAATCACAAGTGTCTCGAAATCATACTATTACATACAGTAAGCACACACTGAGTCTCTGAGGTAGTAGTGTACTCACATTAGTAAAACTTGGTCAGCACAATATTGGAGAGTGCACCCATAAATACAGTAAGGTGTGGACCAAGGGCCTTCCTTATTTTGACCTGTTTAAAAAGCGCTCTAACATGCTACTGCTTGGTGATAATGTTTGGATCAGGAGTAAGAGACGCTTTAAGGAAGAAAATATTGTCGGAAAAGTCATTATTTTCAAAGCGGGAATAAAAACGATTATATTCATCTGGAAGGTCCTTAAATTTTTATAAGATTCCTGTCATGCCCACTAACTCCCTGAGAGATGGAGGTCATTGCTTTTATTTATTTCCAAGCTGCCCGAAGATCTCCACTGGTGGATTTGTGTTCTACCTTATCCCTGTAAACTTGTTTAGCTTTCTTTGTCTCGCTCCATACCACTCTGCTATTGTATTTCCTTTCATGCATGCTCCTTGTTTAATATATATGTTGCATATGTTTGTATATGTTTATGACTTCTTTTTGTTGAAATATATGGTAATTTCCTATATGTGTGTGTGTGTGTGTGTGTGTGTGTGTGTGTGTGTGTGTATATATATATATATATATATATATATATATATGTATATATATACACAATTTGTTTGGGAATATGTGACTGCTCCATAAAAGTATAATAGAGCCGCTATTGTTCAAGCTGTTTCTAAATGATAATAATATATTGTGGTCGGATACAGTATATTAAGGCCAGACATGAAAGTTTAATTTTATCTGTCAGTTGTTTGTGTCTGTGCAGTAGTTCCTCTCATTATTTGCTATTTCCCTATATCATTTACACAATCAAAGTGACCAACAATTGAATATTACAATATTGGAAGTCTTTCCATATTTTTAGTACTATTGTTTTGTTACTGAAAGATGGATTACATGACGCTTTGTGCAGCAGCGTTGAGCTTAAACTTCAAAGTAGAGGAAACCGGTGTTATGTAATAGAAGTTGGGAAGCTACTGTTTATCCTGCAAGTCCACACAATCAAATCATGTTATTGTAAAACTCTGCTTTTATGTTTCCTGCTTTGTTTTCATTTAAACCTCATCTTCTTGCTGCATTTGATAACCACATACATGACAGCTTCCACCATTCTTGTGAGTTGTGACACTTTTTAACCTAACATTTCTTAGCAGACTATTCTCTATTGCAGTGATTCTCAAACTATTGCGCTATGCGGGCTCCTTCTATTGGAAAGCTGAAGAAGTCTGTACATTTGTACTGTATATAGAGTATCATTGTTGATGATATTTGTACAGTGTGTTTGTTGGTACATGTAGAGCAGGGGTCGGCAACCCAAATTGTTGAACGAGCCATATTGGACCAAAAAGACAAAAACAAATCTGTCTGGAGCCGCAAAAAATTAAAATCCATATTACATACAGATAGTGTGTCATGAGATATAAATTGAATTGTGAGGACTTAAAGGAAACCAAATGAGCTCAAATATAGCTACAAATGAGGCATAATGATGCAATATGTACATATAACTAGCCTAAATAGCATGTTAGCATCGATTAGCTTGCAGTCATGCAGTGACCAAATATGTCTGATTAGCACTCCACACAAGTCAATAACGTCAACAAAACTCACCTTTGTTCATTTATGCACAACATTATAAGTTTGGTGGACAAAATGAGACAGAAAAAGAAGTGGCATAAAACACGTCTTAAAAAGTCGGAGAAAGTTGTACATCCAAACAAACTAGGGTGAGTTCAAGGACCGCCAAAATTAGTAGGACAAAACGGCACTGGCCAAATACTCGAATCAGTGAAGCATGTTTAATATAAACAATATGCTTTATATATGCTTCATCTGGCCGGGATCTTCAGCTCTCACTGGATCGGTTCGCAGCCGAGTGTGAAGCGGCCGGAATGAGAATCAGCACCTCAAAATCCGAGTCCATGGTTCTCTCCCGGAAAAGGGTGGAGTGCCATCTCCGGGTTGGGGAGGAGACCCTGCCCCAAGTGGAGGAGTTCAAGTACCTAGGAGTCTTGTTCACGAGTGGGGGAAGAGTGGATCGTGAGATCGACAGGCGGATCGGTGCGGCGTCTTCAGTAATGCGGACTTTGTACCGATCTGTTGTGGTGAAGAAGGAGCTGAGCCGGAAGGCAAAGCTCTCAATTTACCGGTCGATCTACGTTCCCATCCTCACCTATGGTCATGAGCTTTGGGTCATGACCGAAAGGACAAGATCACGGGTACAAGCGGCCGAAATGAGTTTCCTCCGCCGTGTGGCGGGGCTCTCCCTTAGAGATAGGGTGAGAATTTCTGCCATCCGGGAGGAACTCAAAGTAAAGCCGCTGCTCCTCCACATGGAGAGGAGCCAGATGAGGTGGTTCGGGCATCTGGTCAGGATGCCACCCGAACGCCTCCCGAGGGAGGTGTTTAGGGCACGTCCAACCGGTTGGAGGCCACGGGGAAGACCCAGGACACGTTGGGAAGACTATGTCTCCCGGCTGGCCTGGGAACGCCTCGGGATCCCCCGGGAAGAGCTAGACGAAGTGGCTGGGGAGAGGGAAGTCTGGGCTTCCCTGCTTAGGCTGCTGCCCCCGCGACCCGACCTCGGATAAGCGGAAGAAGATGGATGGAATATGCTTTATAGCAATAGGGAGGTTTGTGTTATGTTTGTCCTCCTACAGAAATTATATTAAAACAAAAAATATTTTTTTCCCCCCCTCATCATTTCCTTTTTTCATATATTTTTGAAAAAGCTCCAGAGAGCCACTAGGACGGCGCTAAAGAGCCGCATGCGGCTCCAGAGCCGCGGGTTGCCGACCCCTGATGTAGAGCAAGGTATTTTCCAAGGTGGTACTTGATGTAAAATGTTTGCGGACCACTGCTCTTTTAGCTTCTTCTTTTTCTCCAAAACAAATGTTAAAAAAAAACAAGCATCACAGGGAAAACTCACTGGCTCACTCTTCAATGTTGGCATGACAACCTTCCCTTCCCTCTCCCCTAGACGGATATATTCAATTTGAGACGGCCTTTGTTTTTCTAGGCACAACTTAGTCAAACCTGTGTACTGCATCACATCATGTGTGTTTGTTTTGTTTGTTCCTGTTGGTTTCTGACAGAAAAAAGTAGTACACACTATAGTATCGTATTGTACAGTATAGTAAAGCATGTATTGTTTGACTGTGACTACACAATTACTGGGACCACATGCATTTTGTACAATACAAGATAATAGCCAGCAATATATGCTAAGCCATTTGAACAAAACATAACTTTTAATTATAGGTAAAAAGGAAAGTGATGTCATATCCAGCACTAAATCTTAATGATGAAGAATTAATCTTAATTTATAGTATGATGAGGATGAATAACAAACCAGACACTCTGCTGTCGGGTTGATTGAAAGTTGAGAGTCAAAGTTAACACTCACATTTAATACACACTGTTAACATTCTCAATGTTTGTTACCTAATTGATTGTAGAAAATGTTAATACACGCTATGTTTAGTTATTATTTTTATTCATGTCAATATTAGACTCCTCGTTGACCTGTTTTGCTTTAAAGAAACATCCCAGATTCTTCTGCTGTCCTTCACGGGAGGTCCCGGAAGGAGAGTTGATGTTTTTCTTCTTCCTAGAAAGAATAACAATAATCCATGAAGTCAAAAAGATGTCACACTTGCTCACTCAACTTTGGAGAGTATATGCAAACGCCAAACGCGTAATCAAGACGAGCAGTAAACAAAAGTTAATTAATGTAATCGCCCTTCCTGGGAGCTGATCAATGAACTACCATTAGCTAGTAGAACCAGAGCAGCTAAGTCAACTGGTTCTGGCTGGTGGGTATCTACTGACCGGAAAATAATGGTACTATCAGGTACCAATTATTGTAAAATCAACCAGTATAAAATTTGGATTTCTATGTTGCACGTGAACCACAGCAGCTAAGTCAACTGGTTCTGGCTGGCGGGTATGTACTGACCGGATATAATTGGTACTATCAGGTACCAATTACTGTAAAATCAACAAGTATAAAATTCGGATTACTTTGTTGCACGTGATGTCATGTTGGATTCCAGACTTGGCTGGTTTAGGCCCATTCTGGGCAGACAAGCGTATTCGTAGTGGAGTCAGCTGGATTGTCTCCTGGCACAGTAATTTGCAATTTTCCATGCAAATAGAAAGCATTTTAAAGTAATACTCCACTTTTCAAGATGAGCTAGCTTGATGGATATGTCATATAGGCCTACATACTATTAATTAGCATTTGAGATTGTACATGGCAATAACATCACATCCAAATGTGGTAGTTAAAACTACAACTAAGATGCTCGTTCCGATCAAACAGCTGGTGTGTAATACGTACAATACTTGGTGTAAACACCACTTACTTATTAACACTAGCAAATTCAACTTAATGTGTTTGGAGTGTCCGCTTTGAGATTGGTTGGTCGAGAGTTCAAACCCCGGCCGAGTCATGCCAAAGACTATAAAAATGGGACCCATTACCTCCCTGCTTGGTACTCAGCGTCAAGGGTTGGAATTGGGGGTTAAATCACCGAAATGATTTCCAAGCGCAGCCACCGCTGCTGCTCACTGCTCCCCTCACCTCCCTGGGGGTGGAACAAGGGGATGGGTCAAGTGCAGAGGGTATTTTAACCACACCTAGCGTGTGTTTGTGACTATCAGTGGTACTTTAACTTTAATGGCAAAGACTACTTCCTGACTATGGCAACACACTGTTGTCTATAAACCACTGCCATCTTGGATTTGCAACTTAATGCAAAGTCTACTATATAAAATGTGTAAGTTACACTCCGAAGTGTAAGAAATCAAGATACAACAACTGGACACCAAAGTTATCATCATCACCATATATTTATCAGTAAACCGTAATCTTTTTATTTATATCTGCACTTATTGCTCTTTTATCCTGCACTACAATGAGCTAATGCAACAAAATTTTGTTCTTATCTGTACTGTAAAGTTCAAATTGGAATGACAATAAAAGGAAGTCTAAGTCTAGGTCTAATCTGCTCACCGTTAAATGAAAACAAGATATTTTATTATTTATCAAATCCACTATAGATTGAACTTTCACAGTATCAATTTAGACCCGCTCGACATCCATTGCTTTTGGTCCCCTAGGGGGTGGGGGTTGCCCACATATGCGGTCCTCTCCAAGGTTTCTCATAGTCATCATTGTCACTGTCACCGACGTCCCACTGGGGTGAGTTTTCCTTGCCCTTATGTGGGCTCTACCAAGGATGTCGTTGTGGTTTGTGTTGTGGTTTGTGCAGCCCTTTGAGACACTGGTGATTTAGGGCTATATAAATAAACATTGATTGATTGATCAAACGAAAATGATTTATTTAAGTACATAAAATTGCTGACGTGAAATATTGATATTGATGCCTTTGGGACGGGAAATTGGTAGCGTATGGGTTCCAATGTGAAAGGTACCATCCCTCCTGGCAGGGCTGCTGGGAGTGTGTAGTGAGTTTGTTTGTGAATCTGCTTAGCAAAATAGATAGCATGAGTCCTAATGTGTGTAAGTAGTACAAAAGTAATTCCATCAGGTGTGTGTTGGCCTTTACGTTGTAGTTTGGATATCCATTCTTGGAAATGTTTTTTGTTGTGTTATGGACGACCGCGCCCTCCAATACAGGCGTTAGTCAGTCCCTATGTTTACAGTCTACTGACACTGGGATTTGTGCTGAATGTAGGCCAGCAGAATGGCGCTTACGTCAAAGGCAGGCAGGCGGGCAGATGCAGGGAGAGAGCAGCTGGTGGTTGTGCAGCTGTGCCCAAGGAGGAGGCTGTGGCGCACATCAGTTTGCCAGAGCGGCACTAGCAGTAATCAGGGAAAGACGGCAATCGGACGAGAAGGAGCGTGCCAGTAATGAAGACTGTACTGAGCCTGCACAAGAAATGGGCGCACGCGGTCAAAACCATACGTATCCTGCAGGGACTTGTGAGTGTTTCCACTAAAATGACTCACTTATTTTGCTAAAGTGTTTACATTATTGACGCAACTAAAATGTACGCAAAGTTCATCAAAATGTCATATTGTATTTGGAAAGAAGTCAACTGACTAGGTAACAATAGAAGATTTTGAAAATTTTTTGGACATATTTTAGTTATTAGTTTTGTATGTATTTGTATCTAAATATTTCAAATAATGATGAATTTTAATTGTGGTTTTCTTGAGGTTCAGACGATAAACTATAAGAGTGATTTTTGCTGACTTAATCTCAACATTGAAGTGATTCTGCCGCGACTTTTACATTTCCATTCAACTATTTGTGCTTTTGCAGCAACAGTTGAATTAAAAAAAATATATATATTATCATTGGGCTTCACGGTGGCAGAGGGGTTAGTGCGTCTGCCTCACAATACAAAGTTCCTGCAGTCCTGGGTTCAAATCCAGGCTCGGGATCTTTCTGTGTGGAGTTTGCATGTTCTCCCCGTGAATGCGTGGGTTCCCTCCGGGTACTCCGGCTTCCTCCCACTTCCAAAAACATGCACCTGGGGATAGGTTGATTGGCAACACTAAATTGGCTCTAGTGTTTGAATGTGAGTGTGAAAGTAGTCTGTCTATCTGTGTTGGCCCTGCGATGAGATGGCGACTTGTCCAGGGTGTACCCCGCCTTCCGCCCGATTGTAGCTGACATAGGCGCCAGAAAATAGCGGTAGAAAATGGATGGATGGATGGATGGAATTATTATCATTGTCTTCTGTACATTTTCAAAGTGAGAGTTTATAGCGCAGTCATTGTTTTGCACAGGAGTTTGTGTTGTTTCCAAGCGAAAGCTAATGAAATAGCTTTGTCCGCATAACTCATTATTATTTTGCAAGGGAAATTAAAGCACTCATGATCATTTTGCCTTCTCCTTTCCAGAACCCGGTCATGGAGGAGACTGTGTGGGAGCAGTACACAGTCACCCTACAGAGGGTGAGTCCATGTCATTCTTTACCTTTACGTGTCACACATACACTGATGGTGATTCACGACGGTGATGCTAAGTTGATACCAACATGCAAAAAATACATCGATATCTGCCTTTTTTCAATATCGTCACACATATGACTGGGCGATATACTCGATATATCGCAGGTTTGTCTCAGTGCGATATAGAAAATGACTATATTGTTATATTGGAGTTAGGGCTGGGCGATATTGGCTTTTATTAATATCGCGGTATGTTTATGCCATATCACGATATTCAATATATATCTCAATATTTTGCCATAGCCTTGAATAAAGTAAAGAAGGAGCTGAGCCGGAAGGCAAAGCTCTCAATTTACCGGTCGATCTACGTTCCCATCCTCACCTATGGTCATGAGCTTTGGGTCATGACCGAAAGGATAAGATCACGGGTACAAGCGGCCGAAATGAGTTTCCTCCGCCGGGTGGCGGGGCTCTCCCTTAGAGATAGGGTGAGAAGCTCTGCCATCCGGGAGGAGCTCAACGTAAAGCCGCTGCTCCTCCACATCGAGAGGAGCCAGATGAGGTGGTTCGGGCATCTGGTCAGGATGCCACCCGAACGCCTCCCTAGGGATGTGTTTAGGGCACGTCCAGCTGGTAGGAGGCCACGGGGAAGACCCAGGACACGTTGGAAAGACTATGTCTCCCGGCTGGCCTGGGAACGCCTCGGGATCCCCCGGGAAGAGCTAGACGAAGTGGCTGGAGATAGGGAAGTCTGGGCTTCCCTGCTTAGGCTGCTGCCCCCGCGACCCGACCTCGGATAAGCGGAAGATGATGGATGGATGGATGGAGCCTTGAATGAACACCTGATGCATATAATCACAGCAGTATGATGATTTTATGTGTCTGCATTAAAACATTCTTCTTCATACTGCATTAATATATGCTACTTTTAAACTTTCATGCAGAGAGGGAAATCACAACTAAGTCAATTGACCAAAACTGTATTCATTAAATACTCTTCATTCTCTCGCGGGTGACTTTTTACATGAAAGAACAAATTAGTAGTGCTGCTACCTTTTTTAGGAACACTTCTGCTGCATACTTTGCATATTGCTGTTGTCTGCTGAATATCTTCCCTCTTGAAGCCAAACCACCGCCAGATGATGGATCCCCTGCTGTTTTTTTGGGCATTAATCGTTCTTCCTCCATTTGTGATCAGTTTTGCACCTTCTCTCTCTTGTAATGTCACTCGCTACGCTTGCACGACCTGCCTAAGCTAACGTTAGCCATTTTGCTACCTCTCTGCTCGGCTAGAGCGTATGATGCTAAACGCGCGACAGTATGTGACTTATGTAAGAAGGCGGGCTTGTTTTACGTCTCTGAGAAGGAGAAACGAGAAGGAGTGGGAAGAGCCTGTAGTGTAATGCCCGCAGCTAAAAGCAACTGCGTGAGAACTTGTACTCGAATATTACGATATAGTCATTTTCTATATCGCACAGAGGCAAACCTGCGATATATTGTTTATATCGATATATCGCCCAGCCCTAGTTGGAATATAGGTTCTCACGCAGTTGCTTTTAGCTGCGGGCATTACACTACAGGCGTTTCTCACTCTTTGTTGTCTCAAGGGCACCTTCTTACATACATCACATACGTATACACCCTCACGGAGCAGAGAGGTAGCAGCATGGGTAACGTTAGCTGTGGTTTAATACTTAAATGTGAAATGATAACCGTTAAAAGTATATCAAACAAACCTGCAATCGCTTCAAACGCATGCATTGTTTGACTCTGCTCCCTTTGACTGGAGTGTTTTCTGTTTTTCTAGTAGTTGTTTCCACAAATCTTTCACTTTTCTGCCCTTTTTGATAACCTCTCGAGGAACTCTGAAGAAACTTTAATCGTTCCAGCGATTTGAACGTTTCGTACAGCCGAAAACAACACAAGTTTAGCGGACTTTTTTTGTTCGAGGATTGAGAAAAGAGCTAGATTGACCACCACAAGATGTGAGCCAGACAGGATGTCGATAACATCCCACCAATAGAACACTTTAGTTCTTTTTTGAATGAAAAGTTGTCTCTTGGCAGCTAGTATTGCAATTTAAATTCGGCTCAAAAAGACGTTGAAGCACACTGATGTTAGACACATGACACATTTTTCAATAAATCAGTCGAGCACATGTTTTTTTTTTTTTTATAATATTAAATAAGTATTGAGAATTGTGGAAATACATTGGTATTGGTATTGACAATTGAAATTCTTATATAGTGACATATTTATGTTAAAAACAGTTGACACTTTCAGTTAGTCTACAGATGCCAGTTTTTTAACATGCCAAACCTCACTCTATGTAAAAAAAAAAAACATTTTTAAATTGTATTATATTGTTATAATATTAATCATAAGATGTAATAATTTGGTAACTTATAGTAGATTGCTATACACAGGTGACATGGGTATCTGCAGGGTCTTAAAATGCTTAAAAAGTCTTAGTTTAAAAAAAATAATAATTTGAGGCCTTATAATGCTAAAAATTCTCCTACAGTCATTGTAAAAGGTCTTAAAAATATATTTACATTAATTTTATTTGAAGCATAAATAAACTTCAGTGTTGCTTTTAAATGTTTAGATTTTTTTAAGACGCTATAATGTAAGTACAAAACGGAACCTACCTGTGCTGCCCCAGTGGGAATTAATCATGTACCACCAAGTGTGGTGTGCGTTCGCAGCAGTGTGTTGTTGCAGCTTAGCAGTACAGTGAAAAAAAATTAATAAAAGCCCACAGCAAAGCCGAATTTCTTGCACAAGATGGGTAAGTGCAAGTTCAACGATTTGTGACTCCAGAACAATCCATTTAATGCATGTTTGAAGCCGATAGATGGAAACGTTTAAAGTGCTTAGAACTCGGATATGGAGCCATCAGGAAGGTAAGGGTTTGTAAACATGCAAGTGAATGGAATTATATCAAAAAAGTAAAACAATCCAAGATAAATCTTTGTAAAAAGATGCTGAAACACCACAGATAACTTGCACAACCATACAAGGATTAACGTTACCCCCCAAAGGAGTGTTATGTGGGTAAAGTGGTGCCAGTGAGATAAATATAAGATGTTTACTAGTGAAATCAATCATCCATCCATCCATCCATTTCCTACCGCTTATTCTCTTTGGGGTCGCGGGGGGCGCTGGTACCTATCTCAGCTACAATCGGGCGGAAGGCGGGTTACACCCTGGACAAGTCGCCACCTCATCGCAGGGCCAACACAGATAGACGGACAACATTCACACTCACATTCACACACTAAGGCCAATTTAGTGTTGCCAATCAACCTATCCCCAGGTGCATGTCTTTGGAAGTGGGAGGAAGCCGGAGTACCCGGAGGGAACCCACTCAGTCACGGGGAGAACATGCAAACTCCACACAGAAAGATCCCGAGATTGAACCCAGGACTACTCAGGACCTTTGTATTGTGAGGCAGACGCACTAACCCCTCTTCCACCGAGAAGCCCACAATCAATCAATGTTTATTTGTATAGCCCTAAATCACAAGTGTCTCGAAATCATACTATTACATACAGTAAGCACACACTGAGTCTCTGAGGTAGTAGTGTGCTCACAGTAGTAAAACTATAAAAAACACAATTCTCTTATATTATTTCTATTATTCTATTTATCATGCCTAATCTTTTTTCCAAGTTTATACAGCAACTGACATAAAGGTTGTCTCTTCAGTGTTTACAGTAGTGTATGGTGGGGTGAGGAAAGCAAGGAAGATTTCCCAATTTCAACTTCCATCCATTCTTTTTTCTATCGCTTATCCCTTTCGGGTTTGTGGGGGGTTCTGGAGCCTATCTGAGCTACAGTCGGACGGAAGGCCGGGTACACCCTGGATACTTCATCGCAGGGCCAACACGAAGACCGACAACATTCATCTTGTCATGCTTGAATAAAAAATAGTCCTTGTTTATTATCAATATATTTTCAAAAAGTCACAACAACTTGTAAACTTGTATCCATACACACCAGATGAGCTGGGCAAATGTTAATGTTATCCACAATATTCACATCAGAATTCTGTTTGAGGTTTGCAAGCCATAATCGCCTTCTTTGTTTTTACACAATCGCTCTGTCTGCACTCTGTTTTTCCACAACTCCATCCATCCATCATCTTCCGCTTATCCGAGGTTGTGTCGCGGGGGCAGCAGCCTAAGCAGGGAAGCCCAGACTTCCCTATCTCCAGCCACTTCGTCTAGCTCTTCCCGGGGGATCCCGAGGCGTTCCCAGGCCAGCCGGGAGACATAGTCTTCCCAACGTGTCCTGGGTCTTCCCCGTGGCCTCCTACCAGCTGGATGTGCCCTAAACACATCCCTAGGGAGGCGTTCGGGTGGCATCCTGACCAGATGCCCGAACCACTTCATCTGGCTCCTCTCGATGTGGAGGAGCAGCGGCTTTACGTTGAGCTCCTCCCGGATGGCAGAGCTTCTCACCCTATCTCTAAGGGAGAGCCCCGCCACCCGGCGGAGGAAACTCATTTCGGCCGCTTGTACCCGTGATCTTATCCTTTCGGTCATGACCCAAAGCTCATGACCATAGGTGAGGATGGGAACGTAGATCGACCGGTAAATTGAGAGCTTTGCCTTCCGGCTCAGCTCCTTCTTCACCACAACGGATCGATACAACGTCCGCATTACTGAAGACGCCGCACCGATCCGCCTGTCGATCTCACGATCCACAACTCTTCCTTTACCATTGATGACATTCTGGTTGTTGTTACATAAAAACAACTGATATGAAGCACACTGCACCTTTTGCAAGAAAACGCTTCTCTGGCAAATCTGAAAAATGCCACTTATGTTTGCTAAAAAAAAAATGTTCAGTTAGTTTACAATAGAGAGTCTTCTGGTATATTTAGTTAGTTTAAGCATTTTTGTTTTCAATGTGAAAGAGTAGTTGAATTAATTCATATACCGTATTTCCTTGAATTGCCGCATAGTATGCGCCTGCCTTGAATTACTGCCGGGTCAAACTCGCTTCCCAAAACAATTAGCGCATGCTTAGTATTACCGCCTTGTCAAACTCGTGACGTCACCAGTGACACTTCCCCTGTCATCATTTTCAAAATGGAAGAGGCTGATTTCAATAGCGGTAATTTGAAATCGCATAAAGGGAAGAAGATTAAGAGCTATTCAGTAGGATTTAAGGTCCAAGTTTACATCACACTCAAATTTTTACTGCATACCTTTGGTAAGTGCCGGAGTGAGAAGAGGTTTTAAAATGATTAGCTCATGTTTACTTTTACCGCATGCCTTTGGTAAGCGCAGTAATGAGAAGAGGTTTTAAATTAATTAGCGCCCCGTTGGCAATCAAGGAAATACGGTAGTTACAATTCATTTTGGCCCCCTGATTTTCGCTTATGTCATTGTACTTTTTTGTCTGTACAAATGTGAACTGGTCTTAAATTATATTCTTTATGGTCTTAAAAAAGTCTTAAAAATTCCTAAATTTGACTTATTGGAACCTGCAGAGACCCTGTTACAAAGTGAATGATTGAACCTCCACTGTAAAATATATTTTGAATTCAAAGTTACTAAACTTGCATATGTTTATTCCTGCCTTTCGTGGCACAGGGTGTTGGTTTGATTCTTGGCCAGGGCTGTGTCAGGAAAGTTATCCA
>NC_084627.1:40103741-40111241 GCF_033978795.1 Nerophis ophidion | reverse complement strand
TCAAATAAAGGTCAGTTAAAAAGTATACTATATTAAGAACATGTACAACATATTCCATAGGGCCGTGAAATCTAAAAAGTACAACTCTGTTCCTTGTTATTTTCATGTATTTGTTATGTTTTTCATGTGTACACACACATCAACACACATACGGTATGAGATATTAATGAGATAAGGTAAGAACAGGATAGAAAAACTACTGTGGAACTAGTTACAATGCAATATTCAATGGAAATACAATGTTAACACCTTTGTGCAAATAAGTACAGTTGTACTTGTTTTTTTCATATGTGTTCATTCTGTAAAGGAATGAGTTAAATGTTTTAAATAACTGGTTAATAGTGCTATTATGAAGTGCATTGTCAGCACAATATTTGTTATAATAAATACATACAGCGTTTTAAAAGCATACACAATTTGTGTAAATATATTAGTCTGTGGTTAAAAGGACTTGAAATGACTCGAAACTCAAAATGCAGGACTTGGGACTTGACTTGAGACTTTCCAGTCTTGACTTTGGACTTGACTCGGGACTTGCCTGTCTTGACTTGGGACTTGACTCGAGGGCAAAGACTTGAGACTTACTTGTGACTTGCTAAACGATGACTTGGTCCCACCTCTGTTTATCTGTGTGTGTGTGTATATATATATATATATATATATATATATGTATATATATATATATATGTGTATGTGTGTGTGTATATGTGTATATATGGCGAAGTTGGGAGAGTGGCTATGCCAGCAATCTGAGGGTTACAGGTTTAATCCCCACCTTCTACCATCTTAGTCACGTCCGTTGTGTCCTTGGGCAATACACTTCACCCTTGCTCCTGATGGTTCCTGGTGAGCGCCTTGAATGGCAGCTCCCGCCATCAGTGTGTGAATGTGTGTGTGAATGGGTGAATGTAGAAATACTGTCAAAGCGCTTTGGGCTCCTTTAAAAAGGGGTAGAAAAGCACTATACAAGTACAACCCTTTTACCATTAGGGTTGTACGGTATATCAGTATTAGTATAGTACTGCGATACTAATGAATCATATTCGGTACTCTACAGCCTCTAAAAAGTACCGGTCCTCCATCCCTCCTCCCCCCGTCAGTATTACATCGTGTCATTGCTGGTTTAAGACAGACGAGCATGTTCGGCAGCGCACAATCACGGAGTACTTACAAACAGACAATGTGTGTCGACAGAAAATGGAGAAAGGATGCTTTTTGGCTTAAAAACTAACGATAAAAGTGAAGTTATAACACTGAAACACCCTCAGGAAGAAGTGCTATAAGGCATGGATAGCTACCTAGTGGCTGAAGTCCAGCCACTGTGTTTTAGCTACTTTTAAATCACTAATCCTCATCACCATGGTGACAAATAAAGTACGTTTCTTACAAGTATCATCCCTGCAGGACGAGGAATAACTAAACATGCTTCACTACACACCATTGCTCACCGGCGTCAAAATGTAAACAAACGCCATTGGTGGATCTACATATGACATCCACTGTAATGATACCAAGTACGGTCGCGTATCTAGTCGATAATACTATGATTACATCGATAATTTTTGGCATCACATCTTCGTTCATTTAAAAAAAAATTATATTATGTTTACACATGCAGACTTTGAATATGACCAATGTATGATCTTGTGACCACTTGGTACCGGATCAATACCCAAATTTGTGGTATCATCCAAAACTAATGTAAAGCATCCGAAGAACAGAAGAATAAGTGATTGTTTATTTTAACAGAAATGTAGGTAGAACATGTTAAGAGAAAGTAAGCAGATATTAACTGTAAATAAAAAGATAGATTGATAAATATTTTTTTACCACTTGTCCTTAATAATTTTAACAAAAAAATAGAATGGAAAATGGCACAATATGTTACTGCATAGAGTATGTCAGGTGGGATTTAGGAGCCTTTGTTTATTTACGACTAAAAGACAAGTTGTCTTGTATGTGCACTATTTTATTTAAGGACAAACTTGTAATAAAACACATACAGTATGTTTAATGTACATATGTTTAGTTGTTTTTTAATCAATTTTGTTCTGCATTGATCAATGTTAGAGTATCAAATTTGATCAAAATAAATAAGAGGGTATGGATATTCACCAACAAACCATATCTAATGAAAGGCTCATTAACATAAACGATGGAATTAGAACGTTGCAGTAATTTTTATATTAGCTTGGTAGCTTGACAGTGAAGAAATATTTACATCTTGCTCTTTAAGCCAAGGCGGAAACAGTGGCAGCTTTGCACATGTGCATTTAATTTGCAGTCTGATGTTATAAGTTACCTAGCGATATATTGAACTTTTGTCACAAAGAGTCACACACACACAGACGATTTCGAGGTGAGGCTGTGAACATTAGGCAAATCAAATTAGATGATTTATTTAAGTGTGACAGTAAATAAACATTTACATTTAAAATTCCAGTCAAAACTTCCAGCTGGGAACTCTTAGAAATTCTGAATTACCACCACAATAGGAACGCACCATAAAAGTCCGGACTGCTCTGCTCGCAGCACCAGTTGACCGGCAGCACCCGTCACTGCTCGTTGATGATACTTTCACCTTAGTTTCCAAGACTCAAAAAAGTTTCCAAGACTCATATAAGTCTCCAGTAAAATTGCTGGATTCGTCCGTTGTAGCTGCTGACAAAAATTGGAAAGTTGCCAGATTTAGCGACAAGGGCCACTGATCTTCTTTGTCATTGTAAACAATTTTGTGGCATTTCATTTTTGGCAGAATTGTTTTCTTTCCTGATATATTTCAAAAGTAGTTTGGATGAGTCTGAGATCATTGTCCTGTTGGAACACCCACTGCAGTGAAGCAGTACAACGGGTACACACTTTTTGCAGTGAAGCACTACCATTGTACACAGCAAAAAGTTCAGAACGTGTGTAAAAACTAGAACCTTTATATTTACAGGCAGCTTCATTTGTACCCACACTGACTATCTGTTTAAGACTGAGAGAAGTGTGTGAAAGGATAATAATGTTTTTTATGTACAGATGTGAGGGATTAAGGGGGTTGTCAAATCTCTGAACTAATCTAAGCAGATCAAACTGGAACATTGGCAGGTAGTCTTTGAAAGTCTGAAGCATATAATGACCGTGTGGTCATACCTTTTGAAAGTGTTACTTCTTTTCATGCACACTTGACAAAGTCTAGAATAAGCAGAACTGTTAGTCACAGAGACACAATGTCTCAGATCCTGAACACTGCAACACACTCATATATGACTGTGCAGCTCACCAATGTCATTACACACACTCAAATCCTTTCTAATCGCCATCACAATGACATGATAACACAGTGGGAGATTACAGAACTGCCCCCTCTCTCTCTCTCACACACACACACACACACACACACACACACACACACACACACACACACACACACACACACACACACATTCACACTCAAACACGTAACACTCTCTCACACACATATGTAAACTCACAGGGAAACAGAATAGATCTAAGCTCTAAATGATCTTCCTGTTTTGTTGTGTGTCAGGATTCAAAGATGGGCTTCGGCATTGCCGTGTCAGGAGGGCGAGACAACCCAAATGAGGAGAGTGGCGAAACGTCCATCGTCGTGTCCGATGTCCTACAAGGAGGACCAGCTGATGGCTTCTTATTGTGCATATTTCTCCTATATTTCATTCCCACAATGTTACACTGTAGTTGTCTCCTGCTCCAACACATATTGTTGGAGATGGACTAGCATATTTATTTACTCAACAAAAAACAATCAAATATTTGCATTCTGAGTGAGTAGTAATGGGTACCTTTAACATTTGAAGAGGAAAATCTTTGTCACTTGTACGCTATACATTAAAATGTGGGCAACCATTGTGCTGCAATTTGCTTTTGTGTCAATTCCTGCTAACTGGGAATCGATATCGTTACCCAACGGTACCAGGTTTCTGTGCGTTTGTGTGTGTTCACGTAGTCATGAATGTTAATTTGTTTAATGTTAAAATCACATTTTTAATAAGTTAAAATTTAGCAGTAAACTGATAATAACTCTGCTGTCCAGTTGTTATGTTGTATTTTGCTTTCATTTACCAGGATGCATGCATTTCAGTTTGTACTCAGTGTGTTGCTGTAGTCAGGATGTAGTCTTTGCCAGTCTTGTCTATTGTTGAGTCAGACAAAGTGTTTATACTCTAAGTATTGTACTTATTACACACTAGCTATTTGATTGTGACATGCATCGTAGTTTGAGCTGGTGCAGAGTCTGCTCTTTCTCCTGAAAAAGTATCAAAATATGTTACTGTTTGATTTTACTTGAATCGGTACTCTGCAGCACCAATAGAACTTGGTTGGTATCTATAAAACTACCAAATTTAGTACCCATTCCCAGGAGCTAGTTTATTCCTTGGTTATATTGTCCTACTTTCTGTCAGCAAGCTGGTCTGTGTCACATCAGTCTGCAGGCAACCGCTTTATTGATTGTTAAAAAATGTTAGTGTCCCACATTCTAGACAGAAGATAAACATGTTGTGATTGAAGATTGATTGTGATACAATTTGTTCATAAATTTGAACGGTGGCTAACAGAACACAAGTTCGCTTCTCCTACTGTCAAACCTGTGACTTTAATTTTAAAAGATTTTTAATCTTTTACATTCTTCTCTGTTCATGTCTAGTGAGAATGACAGGGTGGTGCAAGTGAATGCCATCCCCATGGAGGGGGTGATACACTCCTTTGCCGTCACGACCCTGCGAAAATGTGGCAAAGTAGCAAAAATTGTAAGTAAGCATGCAAGACTGTAACCGATCAGTCAATCCGCTCAATGATCAATTTTCTTTCGTTAACTGACAGACAGTCAAGAGGTCGAGGAAGGTTCCTGTAAATCTTCTGAATCGTCCCGGATCACCTGACGATCGCGTGTTTAACAACGACTACAATGACGATTACAACTACGAGCAGGACCGCCGCAGTGTGTACAGCGGCAGGCAGGACCATAGCCTGGAAAGGGAAAGAGGCGGCTATATGGATTCTGGTTACCAAACGCGTGAGCGCGATTACAACAGAGACTATGACAGACGAGAACGGGGCAGGGGTACGGAGAGAGACTTGAGCCCGGACCAGCAGAACCGGAGAGATGGAAGCAGAGGTCGCACATTGGACAGAGAACATAGTCCTGATCGCCACCACAAGATTATAGCTGATTACAGTCCAGACAGAAGGTATCGAAGTGAACGCACGTTAGATCGAGATCACAGCCCCGATCGGCGATACCGCAGCGAGCGAGCCCTCAACCGTGACCACAGCCCAGACCGACGCTATCGAAGTGAGCGCGGGCTGGACCGCACTGAAAGCCCCGACCTAAACTACAGGAGGGACCACCATAGTCCGGGACGCAGCCACGGACGCAACCGCAGCTTCGAGCGAGGACGAGATCGAGTTCCGAGCGACACAAGAAAATATGATGAGCCGTTGAAGCGAGGTAGCAGGGACAACCTGGATCGCTCACCCTCACCTGCCGCTATGCCCATCCCTATGCCACGCCATGTTCGAGGAGAACTTGATCCACTGGAGAAACCTCTGAATGTGCTGCTGCTCAAGAACCGGCCTGGCGAAGGTGAGACAGCACTTAAACCTCCATAGACACAACACATCCAACAAGGTTTAGTCTGCTGGCGCCATTTTTAACTCAGCCATCTACTCCACAATCAACTTATTTAGACTACCGTATTTTTCGGATTATAAATCAGTTTTTTTCATATACTCCTGAGCGACTTATGTGTGAAATTATTAACACATTACCGTAAAATATTAAATAATATTATTTATCTAATTCGCGGAAGAGACAAAGAAAATGTCAGCAATCTTCACGCACACGTTAACTAATAACAATTTGGCGGGGGAGGGTCATGGCAGAAGTGTATTGTGGGTCGTGGGATGCTAACTGTTATATGCTACAGCCGTAGCTATTAAAATGGATCATTTCAACGTTGGCGGTAACATAAAAACTGAAAAGGGCTGAACAAAAATGGCACCGAAAAGGGAAATCATATACTGCAAAATACAAGCTGGACGTAGTGAAATATGCAGCAGAAAACGACAAGAGGAAGCGGCGCATACCTTTGGAGTTGGCAGAGTTGTTTAGAAGCGACATCGAGGAAGAAGATTTCATTGGATTTATCGATTAGGAGTGACAGATTGTTTGGTAAACGTATAGCATGTTCTATATGTTATAGTTATTTGAATGTCTCTTACCATAATATGTTATGTTAACATACCAGGTACGTTCTCAGTTGGTTATTTATGCGTCATATAACGTACACTTATTCAGCCTGTTGTTCACTATTCTTTATTTATCTTAAATTGCCTTTCAAATGTCTATTCTTGGTGTTAAATTTTATCAAATAAATGTCCCCCAAAAATGCGATTTATACTCCAGTGCGACGTATATCTATTTTTTTCCTTCTTTATTTTGCATTTTCAGCCGGTGCGACGTATACTCCGGAGCGATTTATAATCCGAAAAATATGGTATATAGTTTACATTTATTTACTCTATATTTATATTATGTATGTTTATTTCCTGTGCTTTCCTCGCAACTTGGCAGTTCATTTACTGATTTTAAAATACCATTGAAGTTTCATGTTGAAATTGTGTGTGCGTGGCTTAAAAAAAGGTTTAATTGCAAAATGGATTCTGCACGCCTTGTTCTGCTCACTTAACATACGCAGTCCACTTTGCACATGTAAAGTAGATCAGCTTTGTGTGTGGTATCAGTTTTGCACATGTTTTAGTACACGCAAACCTTTAGTAAATCAAGCCCTATGTGCGCAGTGCAAGGTGCATTCCAGTTATGTCATCATCTTGTAAAGACCACTCAGATCCATCACTGTGTATTTATTAATTACTACAATTACAACTCAGCTGGAAATAATATTTATGTATGGCATTCATACCTTTTACATGATACATCACATCAAATATATAACATAAACCAATACAACCAATTAGCATGTTACGACGGTCATCTGGATAAAAAAAAAAAAAATACAGATAGCTGTATAATTTTTCCAGAATTTTAACAGCCCTCTTAGACCGAACCAATTTAGAGACCAGTACCAAAAAATACTGGTACTTGATATACATCCATAGTTCAGACAAGGAGTATGGCAAATATGTAAAAATAAACAGATGATTATAAGTCTCAATTTGGGAGACAGTTACAAGCTAAACTTTTTTTTTTCTAGGGTTCAAGTTAGTTGAAATATTGATTTTTTTCAATGTATTTATTAAATATACAATCATATGAAATGTATTTTACAATTAATTTTATAGTACTTTTGTAAAAAAAACTGTTCCTGGGGTTACAAATGTCACTGATAATATGAAATCAAGTGGAGAAACGTTACTTCCGGATCGATTCTCATCATCCTTAAAAATGTTCACTTCCAATCACTCTTTAATCAATATCCCAACATGTTATATCAGCAACAAAGTGAACTTAAATCA
>NC_084627.1:39603741-39746241 GCF_033978795.1 Nerophis ophidion | reverse complement strand
GGTCGCTGGAGCCTATCTCAGCTACAAACGGGCGGAAGGCGGGGTACACCCTGGACAAGTTGCCACCTCATCACAGGGTCAACTATACTCACTTTAAAATGAAAACATGTTTGAATAATATTAAATTAATCCATCCATCCATCCATTTTCTACCGCTTGTCCTTTTTGGGGTTGCGGGGGGTCGCTGGAGCCTATCTCAGCTACAATCGGGCGGAAGGAGGGGTACACCCTGGACAAGTTGCCACCTCATCACAGGGTCAACTATACTCACTTTAAAATCAAAACATGTTTGAATGATATTAAATTCATCCACCCATCCATCCATTTCCTACCGCTTTTCCTTTTTGGGGTTGCGGGGGAGTCGCTGGAGCCTATCTCAGCTGCATTTGGGCGGAAGGCGGTGTACACCCCGGACAAGTTGCCACCTCATCACAGGGCCAACTATACTCACTTTAAAATCAAAACATGTTTGAATAATATTAAATTCATCCATCCATCCATTTTCTACCGCTTGTCCTTTTTGGGGTGGTGGGGGGTTGCTGGAGCCTATCTCAGCTACAATCAGGCGGAAGGCAGGGTACACCCTGGACAAGTCGCCACCTCATCACAGGGCCAACTATATTCACTTTAAAATCAAAACATGTTTGAATAATATTAAATTCATCCATCCATACATCCATTTTCTACCGCTTGTCCTTTTTGGGGTGGCGGGGGGGTCGCTCGAGCCTATCTCAGCTACAATCGGGCGGAAGGCAGGATACACCCTGGACAAGTCGCCACCTCATCGCAGGGCCAACACAGATAGACAGACAACATTCACACACTAATGTTAGCGTTTAAGAAGAAATATTCAATCAATTGTTCTCATTACTATAAATAATAACAAGATTGAACATAAATTAATACAGACATAAGGCAATTCTACAAAGGTAGGGTAGCTAAGGTTGCCAGCTGCGCTCAGCGCTCTAATTAAAGTTCAACATTGATTTCATTACATTATATTTTTGTTTCAACTAATTGTAGCAAGAAAAAAAATATTGTTCCATCTCTCTCAAAAAGGATTAGTTGGGTGGTTGCTATGGCAACGAGTCATGCAGATTTTCTAACGGAACATGAAATAATACAAGGAATTCACAATACCTTCTTGAACATTCTTATTCGTGTCCTTTGTGTGTCTGTTTATTTGAGGGAGAAGGCAAAGAAATGCGAGACACGATCAGAAAAATCACAGTTTCAATAGTTCTTGCGTTTGTTTAGTTCTGCATTTTGTTAAAACAAATTTTATGTAGCTTTGAATACTGTACATTGTAATACATCATCGTTAGATTTTCAACAATAATAGAAAATTAAACATTTCATAAATGTTTTATCAAAAATGCTAACCGTATTTGACCCCTTTTCCATTACATGCCATATTTGTTCACTTCCTGTTCTACATATATTCGCAATATACTCCATAATTAATAACATTTAATAAATAAATACATAATTAGTGGATTAAGCTGTATATTATATGGTCTCCATTAGAGATGTCCGATATCGTTTTTTTTGCCAATATCCGAGATTGTCCAACACTTAATTACCGATTCCGATATCACCCAATACCGATATATATGTCAGGCTTGCCACTGAAAGTTTGTTTGTGTTTTAGTTTTTCCTCTGTGTGTGTTTATTATTTCCTGTTTTTAGTTCCTGTCAGCGCTCTTATTTTGTCTCCTGTTTTTTTCCCTGTGCGCTGTTTTCCCCTCAGCTGCTGCTGATTGGCACCTGGCCACACCTGGTGTCAATCAGCCTGATCCTATTTTACCTGCTTTGTTCCTCCACTCAGGGCTAGATTATTCTGTCAGAGTTAGTTTGTGTCGAACCCCAAGATGCAGAGAAGGAGGCAGGCATTGAATGAGAAAACATGATTTAACATAAATACTACAAACAAAAGGGATACAACAAAAAGCGCGCAGGAGGCGGATAACCAACTAAAAGAGCTAGCATGGGAGCTAGAAAACAAAAGGAACTTAGCATGAAAGCTAGCAAAAACAAATGGGCCTAGCGTGGAAGCAAGCGGGTAGGGAGCAGGAAAACAGAAGTCGTACTTGTAATATGAAAACAAACTGGAAGCAGGGAACAAAAAACAGTAAGCTACAAACATCTAACAAATATAGCTTACCGCTACGCTGCAAAGACACGACACGGTACGACACGACAGGAGTGACAATACATGACAGAAGCGACATGCAATACATGAAAATATACAGTCGTGGAATGAACACATTATTATGGTTAGTTTTGTTGTGATGCCCCGCTAGATGCATTAAACAATGTAGTTGAGGTGGGCGGGGTTGAGGTCGGGGGCAGGGGGTAGCGGGGGGTGTATATTGTAGCGTCCCGGAAGAGTTGGTGCTGCAAGGGGTTCTGGGTATTTGTTCTGTTGTGTTTGTGTTGTGCTACGGTGCGGATGTTCTCCCGAAATATGTTTGTCATTCTTGTTTGGTGTGGGTTCACAGTGAGGCGCATATTTGTAACAGTGTTAAAGTTGTTTATTCGGCCACCCTCAGTGTGACCTGTATGGCTGTTGACCAAGTGTGCCTTGCATTCACTTGTGTGTGTGAAAAGCCGTAGATATTATGTGATTGAGCCAGAACGCAAAGGCAGTGCCTTTAAGGTTTATTGACGCTCTGTACTTCTCCTCATGTCCGTGTACCACTCCATACAGCGGCGTTTTAATAAGTCATAAATGTTACTTTTTCAAACCGATACCGATAATTTTCGATATCACATTTAAAAGCATTTATCGGCCAATAAATCGTCAGTCCGATATTATCGGGCATCTCTAGTCTCCATGCCTAAGTGTTAGATTTTATACACCTGTGATTGGAACACCTGATTGTCATCGATTGGATGGGTGGCCAAATACTTTTGGCAATCTAGTGTATGTTACGTAGTCAAAGGCCGTACTTTGGAATTGGGAAAAAAAATCATTTTTCATCACAAGGTTAATTTGTAAGTAGACTTAGAACCCTGTTATGATGAGACTTTTATTTTGAAGGAAAGGGTCGAATAGAAAATAGGGAGAAGTTTGATTACTAGACGTGAAGTGTCATAGGAAATATGAACATCCAGATCACAGGTGTCAAACTCAAGGCCCCGGGGGGCCAAATCTGGCCCGCCACATTATTTTATGTGGCCCACGAAAGCCTGGGGAATTAAAAAAAAAAAAAGCCTTCATCTTTTCTGACTAAACATATTCGTTATTTCCTTTTTGACACAAAAAAAAATCATGTACTGCATGCATCCATCCATTTTCTACCACTTATTCCCTTTTGGGGTTGCGGGGGGCGCTGGCGCCTATCTCAGCTACAATCGGGCAGAAGGCGGTGTACACCCTGGACAAGTCGCCACCTCATCGCAGGGGTACTGCATGCATTTGTATACCTTTTCAAATTCAATCTGATCAAAATCAAAATATTATCCATCCATCCATTTTCTACCGCTTATTCTCTTTGGGGTTGCTGGTGGCTATCTCAGCTACAATCGGGCGGAAGACCGTGTACACCCTGGACAAGTCGCCATCTCATCACAGGGCCAACACAGATAGACAGACAACATTCACACTACTATATGTATTACAAAAATATTTTTTGTTAAAATAAAGATAAATACTTTATTTCAAAAGCGGCTTGATTTATGATTTCAAAACAAATTATCAGATTGAAGACTGTAAAATTTACGGTCAAATTCTACACACTGAGTTTTTTTTTGTTTTGTGTTTTACCAGAAAATCAACTTTGGTACTGTGTTTTTCTCATATACAGTAAGACACTAAAACATTAAAAAACTAAAATTAAAACAATATTTTATGGTAAAAAAAAAACTGACCGCTCTGTTGCTTTAATTTTCCCACTAAAAACAGTGGTGTTGTTTCTCCATTCCATTCTATTTATACCATTTTTTAACATGCTGTAAAAAAAACACTGCTTTTACTGTAAAATTCTGGCGACTGAGCTGCCATTTTTTTTTCAAAGTAAAATGTCCCAAAAAATATATATTGTAATAAATATATTGTAACCATAAAATCAACTTTGGTACTGTTTTTTTCTCATATACAATAAGACACTAAAACATTAAAAAACTAAAATTAAAACAATATTTTATGGTAAAAAAACAACTAACCGCTCTGTTGCTTTAATTTTCCCACTAAATACAGTGTTGTTGTTTCTCCATTCCATTCTATTTATAACATTTTTTAACATGCTGTAAAAAAAACACTGCTTTTACTGTAAAATTCTGGCGACTGAGCTGCCTTTTTGTTTTTCAAAATAAAATGTCAAAAAAATATATATTGTAATAAATATTTTGTAACCATAAAATCAACTTTGGTACTGTTTTTTTCTCATATACAATAAGACACTAAAACATTAAAAAACAAAAATTAAAACAATATTTTATGGTAAAAAAAACAACTAACCGCTCTGTTGCTTTAATTTTCCCACTAAATACAGTGTTGTTGTTTCTCCATTCCATTCTATTTATACCATTTTTTAACATGCGGTAAAAAAACACTGCTTTTACTGTAAAATTCTGGCGACTGAGCTGCCATTTTTTTTCAAAGTAAAATGTCAAAAAATATATATATTGTAATAAATATATTGTAACCATAAAATCAACTTTGGTACTGTTTTTTCTCATATACAATAAGACACTAAAACATTAAAAAACAAAAATTAAAACAATATTTTATGGTAAAAAAACAACTGACCGCTCTGTTGCTTTAATTTTCCCACTAAAAACAGTGGTGTTGTTTCTCCATTCCATTCTATTTATAACATTTTTTAACATGCTGTAAAAAAAACACTGCTTTTACTGTAAAATTCTGGCGACTGAGCTGCCTTTTTGTTTTTCAAAATAAAATGTCCAAAAAATATACATTGTAATAAATATATTGTAACCATAAAATCAACTTTAGTACTGTTTTTTTCATATACAATAAGACACTAAAACATTAAAAAACAAAAATTAAAACAATATTTTATGGTAAAAAAAACAACTAACCGCTCTGTTGCTTTAATTTTCCCACTAAAAACAGTGGTGTTGTTTCTCCATTCCATTCTATTTATACCATTTTTTAACATGCTGTAAAAAAACACTGCTTTTACTGTAAAATTCTGGCGACTGAGCTGCCATTTTTTTCAAAGTAAAATGTCAAAAAAAATATATATTGTAATAAATATATTGTAACCATAAAATCAACTTTGGTACGGTTTTTTCTCATATACAATAAGACACTAAAACATTAAAAAACAAAAATTAAAACAATATTTTATGGTAAAAAAACAACTGACCGCTCTGTTGCTTTAATTTTCCCACTAAAAACAGTGGTGTTGTTTCTCCATTCCATTCTATTTATAACGTTTTTTAACATGCTGTAAAAAAAACACTGCTTTTACTGTAAAATTCTGGCGACTGAGCTGCCTTTTTGTTTTTCAAAATAAAATGTCCAAAAAATATATATTGTAATAAATATATTGTAACCATAAAATCAACTTTAGTACTGTTTTTTTCATATACAATAAGACACTAAAACATTAAAAAACAAAAATTAAAACAATATTTTATGGTAAAAAAAACAACTAACTGCTCTGTTGCTTTAATTTTCCCACTAAAAACAGTGGTGTTGTTTCTCCATTCCATTCTATTTATACCATTTTTTAACATGCTGTAAAAAAAACACTGCTTTAACTGTAAAATTCTGGCGACTGAGCTGCCATTTTTTTTTCAAAGTAAAATGTCCCAAAAAATATATATTGTAATAAATATATTGTAACCATAAAATCAACTTTGGTACTGTTTTTTTCTCATATACAATAAGACACTAAAACATTAAAAAACAAAAATTTAAACAATATTTTATGGTAAAAAAACAACTAACCGCTCTGTTGCTTTAATTTTCCCACTAAATACAGTGTTGTTGTTTCTCCATTCCATTCTATTTATACCATTTTTTAACATGCTGTAAAAAAAACACTGCTTTTACTGTAAAATTCTGGCGACTGAGCTGCCTTTTTGTTTTTCAAAATAAAATGTCAAAAAAATATATATTGTAATAAATATATTGTAACCATAAAATCAACTTTAGTACTGTTTTTTTCATATACAATAAGACACTAAAACATTAAAAAACAAAAATTAAAACAATATTTTATGGTAAAAAAAAACAACTAACCGCTCTGTTGCTTTAATTTTCCCACTAAAAACAGTGTTGTTGTTTCTCCATTCCATTCTATTTATACCATTTTTTAACATGCTGTAAAAAAACACTGCTTTTACCGTAAAATTCTGGCGACTGAGCTGCAATTTTATTTTTAGAGTAAAATGTCAAAAAAAAAATATATGTAGTAAAATATATTGTAACAATATATATTACTCATTGTTAAACGCGGCCCTTTGAGGGCAACCAAGACTGCGATGTGGCCCTTAATCAAAACGAGTTTGACACTCTGATCTGGATGATTGACAGCCAAGAAGGTGGATTTATCATGTGAGCAAGAACTTTACTCTTCATGCTCTACCAGGAGGAAGACTTTAATTACAGCCATGCAGTGATGCACACACACACACACACACACACACACACACACACACACACACACACACACACACACACACACACACACACACACACACACACACACACACACACACACACACACACACACACACACACACACACACACACACACACACAGCTGATAAAGAGCATCTAATGAGCGGTGATGTCATGACGACACAGATGTGGCCGCTCTTTCCTCCCACTTCCTGTCGGCAGCTAAATGCGGGTGATTAAATTGAAACGGATTCAAAAAAACACTTTTTCTTTGGATTTTTCCAGCATTTAAGCAATGTTCCGGTATGGGAAGAGAGCGATAACAGAAGGGTGTTGAGATGTTTTCGAGGAGTTTATTGGAGAAAAATATCTTACAGTATTTGGATATACATATGTACACCTTGTATTTGTGTAACACTAATAAAGAACGGGAATATAAACAGGAAATATTACATCAAAACACATACAAATCTAAATATAGAAAGCACAAAAACTATTTTCTGTGAAGGACAGAAAACTTTATACAAAAAAACGCAAACATGTTTTACTTTTATTTTTTAAGCGATTGCAGCATTCAGGTGATAAAAATACCTGATTATTCCTGGTTTGGTGTATTTTTTTTTTTTTGGTGGTGTTGGTTTTCATCTGCATAAAAAATTACCAACATAGAGACGTGTTGTTCTAGAAGAAATAAAGAAGAAGCTTGGATCCTCTCAGATAACGTACACGTCCGTCTTCTCCCCCAGAAGCCAAAACGTTGTCATTTTCCCTTTGCCCTGAAACACAAACATCACACGTTCATCACCCACTGCACGGATTATTGACCTCCGTGTTGTCTTTTCATCATAAACATGGCTTTTATTGGCTTTTAACAGGGCTTTTAATAATTATAAACATGCTGCATCATTCTTACACAATCATTCAAGCTTAAATCCGCAAGTGTTTGCATATTTTTATAGTGGTTCTCTATTCTATAGTAACATTGTAATACGTAAAGATGTCGTACATTTTCACCTAATTATAGAATAATGTACCCCATCTGCACCTCATGTATTGTAGTACATATTCACCTCATTATGTAATACTGAAGTCAATTTTCACCTCATTATGAAATAACGTAGTACATTTTCACATAATTATGTAATAATGTAGTACATTTTCACCTCATTATGTAATAACAGTACATTTTCAGCTCATTATGTAATACTGTAGTACATTTTCACCCCATTATGTAATAACGTAGTACATTTTCACCTTATTATGTAATACTGTAGTAAATGTTCCCGTAGTTATGTAATTAGTACATTTTCACCTCATTATGTAATAACATAGTACATTTTCACCTTATTATGAAATGCCGTAGTACATTTTCACGTAATTATGTAATAATGTAGTTCATTTTCACCTCTTTATGTAATAACATAGTACATTTTCACCTTATTATGTAATAATGTAGTTCATTTTCACCTCTTTATGTAATAACATAGTACATATTCACCTCATTATGTAATACTGAAGTCAATTTTCACCTCATTATGAAATAACGTAGTACATTTTCACATAATTATGTAATAATGTAGTACATTTTCACCTCATTATGTAATAACAGTACATTTTCAGCTCATTATGTAATACTGTAGTACATTTTCACCCCATTATGTAATAACGTAGTACATTTTCACCTTATTATGTAATACTGTAGTAAATGTTCCCGTAGTTATGTAATTAGTACATTTTCACCTCATTATGTAATAACATAGTACATTTTCACCTTATTATGAAATGCCGTAGTACATTTTCACGTAATTATGTAATAATGTAGTTCATTTTCACCTCTTTATGTAATAACATAGTACATTTTCACGTAATTATGTAATAATGTAGTTCATTTTCACCTCTTTATGTAATAACATAGTACATTTTCACCTTATTATGTAATACTGTAGTACATTTTCACGTAGTTATGTAATTAGTACATTTTCACCTTTTTATGTAATAATGTAGTACATTTTCACCACATTATGTAATAACGTAGTACATTTTCACCTCATTATGTAATAATGTAGTACATTTTCACCTCATTATGTAATAACGTAGTACATTTTCAGCTCATTATGAAATAACGTAGTACATTTTCACCTTATTACGTAATAGTTTATCCCATTTTCATCTCATGTAAAAATGTAGTACATTTTCAGCTCATTATGCAATACTGTAGTAAATGTTCACATCATTATGTAATACTGAAGTAAATTTTCATCTCATTATATAACAATGTACCACATTTTCACCTCATTATGTAATAATGTAGTACATTTTCAATTCATTATGTAATAGTTAATCCCATTTTCATATCATTATGTAAAAATGTAGTACATTCTCACCTTATTATGTAATAATGTAGTACATTTTCACCTCATTAAATAAAAATGTACATTTTTGCCTCATTATGTAATAGTTTATCCCATTTTCACCTCATTATGTAATAATGAAGTACATTTTCACTTCATTATGTAATACTGACGTAAATTTTCACATCATTATAATAATGCAGTACATTTTCACCTCATTATATAAAAATGTACAATTTCACCTCATTATGTAATAATGAAGTACATTTTCACTTCATTATGTAATACTGACGTAAATTTTCACATCATTATAATAATGCAGTACATTTTCACCTCATTATATAAAAATGTACAATTTCACCTCATTATGTAATAATGTAGTACATTTTCACCTCAATATATTATATTGTACCCCATTTTCACCTCATTATGTAATAATGTAGTACATGTTTACCTCATTATATAAAAATGTATATTTTCACCTCATTATAATAATGTAGTACATTTTCACCTCATGTAATACTGAAGTACATTTTCCCCTAATTAAGTAATAATGTAGTACATTTTCACTTAATTATGTAATAATGTAGTACATGTTTACCTCATTATAATAATGTAGTGCATTTTCACCTCATAATGTAATATGTTAATACATTTTCACCTCATTATGAAATAACGTAGGAAATTTTCACCTCATTATGTAATACTGAAGTACATGTTTACCTCATTATATAACAATGTAGTACATTTTCATCCTCGTTATATAATAGTTTATCCCATTTCATCTCATTATGTAAAAATTTAGTAAATTTTCACCTCATTATATAATAATATACCACATTTTCACCTCCTTATGAAATAAAGTAGTACATTTTCACCTTATGTCAGTTTATCCCATTTTCATCTCATTATGTAAAAATGTAGTAAATTTTGAGCTCATTATATAATAGTTTATCCCTCTTTCACCTCATTATGTAATACTGAAGTAAATTTTCACCTCATATAATAATGTACCACATTTTCACCTCATTATGAAATAATGTAGCACATTTTTACCTCATCATGTAATAATGTACATTTCAACTCATTATATTATATTGTACCCCATTTTCACCTCATTATGTAATATTGTACCCCATTTTCACCGCATTATGTAATAATGTAGTACATTTCCACCTCATTTTGTAATACCATAGTACATTTTCGCCTCATTATGTAATAATTTGATACATTTTCACCTCATTATATAATAATGAAGTACGTTTTCACCTCATGAAATAACGCCGATCATTTTCACCTCATTATGTAATAATATAGTACATTTTCACCTCAATATATATGTGGTGCATTTTCACATCATTATATTATATTTTATCCCATTTTCACCTCATTATGTAAAAAGGTACATTTTTACATGTAATAACTAGTGCATTTTTACTGCATTATGTAATAATATAGTAAATTTTTTACCTTATTTGGTAATATAATAATGTCACCCATTTTTACATGTAATAATATAGTACATTTTTTACCTTATTTGGTAATATAATAATGTCACCCATTGTCATCTCATTATGTAATGATGTCGTACATTTTTACTGCATTATGTAATAATGCCACAATTTGTAATAATCTGCCACATTCTTTCTTAAATGCATCAAATGTCTGGCATTTTAAGTTAGGGTTGCGTGTACTTTCGATGTACGTTTAGGGTTAAGAAGGGGTTAAAAACTAAAGAAATTGTGCCCTGGAAGCCATTTGCGGGCCACAGCTAATGTTTTAAAGGCCCACGGCACATTCTAAAAATACTATTAAAATAAACAAAAACATAACAAAAGTGAAATAAGAAAGCTTAAAAGTTAAATGTAATTTGGAAAAATGTTGACTAATAAAACAAAGCTGTTTTTTTTTCCTTTCAAACTGTCATTGCTCAAAACATAATATTGAATCAAAATCAATGTTATTATGAATTATAGAGCTATCCAAGGTTCCCATTACTTCACATCAAATATTCCACTAAGAAAACATTTTTTAGTGGAAGATTTTGCAAATTTGGTAAATAAATAACTAAAAAAATTAATTTTTGTTGTTTTCTCACTGTACTGAAAATGAACCGAACCGTGACCACTAAACCGAGGTGCGTACCGAACCGAAATTTTTGTGTACCGTTACACCCCTACTAAATAGATAGCATTAAAGTCTTATATAAGTAAAATATTTTAATGGTAAAATGATTGAAAAATGTATTAGTAAGTAGTCGTAAAAGTATTTAATGGAAAGAAAAAACAAGAAGGCGAAATGGAAGAAAAATGGTGTTAAAAATTGTATGTTTATTGTGTGAATGTTTCCAGGATTCACACAATAAACATGTGTTCCATCAGCAGTAAAATATGTCCATGTGCTATTTTTGTCTCCAGCATGTTTGACACACTTCATGGTTTTCTTTGCATCATGATTTGTTGTTTTCTATCTTTATTGTCCGCTACCATGATGAGCAAGTCAAGACTTTTTGAAGAATCAAAAGAATATTGTTTAAAAAACAAACAAACACATAATGAGATTGTGAAGTTTGGGCAAAACACTTCCAGTCACAATGTAAACATGTAATGTAAATCATGACAATTGGAGTACAATAAATAGAAATACCGAGTATAAATATTATTAAATAAGTCATGTGATGTACTTGGGGAATGTTCTAGAGTAAGAAATAAAAGGGTTGAGTGAACGTTACCACTGCTTACTTTCATTTCTATGTCTCCTCGTAGTTGAAGATCAAAGTAGCCGAACTCATCCAACACTTCTTTAGTGGCTGAAGATAAGTGAATCTTCAAAGCTGTCAAAAAAAGAACAATATCAGCATTTACTGCAAAAATTCCCATTGTCAGATAGTCAGTATCAATCAGTTCATTAATAAGTTAGTAAGGTCGTCAGGCAGTGAGTTAGTTTGTCAGTTAGTCAGTCAGTAAGTTAGCAAGTCAGTCAGTTAATTATTTAGTTTGTCAGTCATTTAATCAGTCAATCGGCTAGTCAGTGAGTGAGTCCGTCAGAGAGTAAATTAGTCTGTCAGTCAGTTAGTCCGTCAGTTAATTACTTAGTGACTCAGTCAGTCAGTGAGTTAGTCTGTCAATCAGTCAGTGAATCAGTAAATTAGTCCTTCAGACAGTGAGTTAGTTTGGTAGTTAGTCAGTCAACTGACTGACTAACTCACAATCAGTCAGTAAGTTAGTTACTTTTTTAGTTAATTACTTTGTTACTCAGTCAGTCAATTACTTAGTTACTCAGTCAGTCAGTTAGTAAGTCAGTCAGTCAGACAGTTAGTCTGTCAGTCAGTAAGTTAGCTAGTCCGTAAGTTAGTCAGTCAGTTAATTACTTAGTGACTCAGTCAGTCAGTGAGTTAGTCTGTCAATCAGTCAGTAAGTTAGTCCGTCAGTCAGTGAGTTAGTTTGGTAGTTAGTCAGTCAACTGACTGACTAACTCACAATCAGTCAGTAAGTTAGTTCATTTTTCAGTTAATTCCTTTGTTACTCAGTCAGTCAATTACTTAGTTACTCAGTCAGTCAGTTAGTAAGTCAGTCAGTCAGACAGTTAGTCCGTCAGTCAGTAAGTTAGCTAGTCCGTAAGTTAGTCAGTCAATTAATTACTTAGTGACTCAGTCAGACAGTGAGTTAGTCTGTCAATCAGTCAGTAAGTTAGTCCGTCAGTCAGTGAGTTAGTTTGGTAGTTAGTCAGTCAACTGACTGACTAACTCAGAATCAGTCAGTAAGTTAGTTAATTTTTCAGTTAATTACTTTGTTACTCAGTCAGTCAATTACTTAGTTACTCAGTCAGTCAGTTAGTAAGTCAGTCAGTCAGACAGTTAGTCCGTCAGTCAGTAAGTTAGCTAGTCCGTAAGTTAGTCAGTCAGTCAGTTAATTACTTAGTGACTCAGTCGGTCAGTGAGTTAGTCTGTCAATCAGTCAGTAAGTTAGTCCGCCAGTCAGTAAATTAGTCCGTCAGACAGTGAGTTAGTTTGGTAGTTAGTCAGTTAACTGACTGACTAACTCACAATCAGTCAGTAAGTTAGTTCATTTTTCAGTTAATTACTTTGTTACTCAGTCAGTCAATTACTTAGTTACTCAGTCAGTCAGTTAGTAAGTCAGTCAGTCAATTAGTCCTTCAGTCAGTAAGTTAGCTAGTCCGTAAGTTAGTCAGTCAGTTAATTACTTAGTGGCTCAGTCAGTCAGTGAGTTAGTCTGTCAATAAGTCAGTAAGTTAGTCAGTCAGTGAGTTAGTTTGGTAGTTAGTCAGTCAACTGACTGACTAACTCACAATCAGTCAGTAAGTTTGTTAATTTTTCAGTTAATTACTTTGTTACTCAGTCAGTCAATTACTTAGTTACTCAGTCAGTCAGTTAGTAAGTCAGTCAGTCAGACAGTTAGTCCGTCAGTCAGTAAGTTAGCTAGTCCGTAAGTTAGTCAGTCAGTTAATTACTTAGTGACTCAGTCAGTCAGTGAGTTAGTCTGTCAATCAGTCAGTAAGTTAGTCCGTCAGTCAGTGAGTTAGTTTGGTAGTTAGTCAGTCAACTGACTGACTAACTCACAGTCAGTCAGTAAGTTAGTAAATTTTTCAGTTAATTACTTTGTTACTCAGTCAATTACTTAGTTACTCAGTCAGTCAGTTAGTAAGTCAGTCAGTCAGACAGTTAGTCCGTCAGTCAGTAAGTTAGCTAGTCCGTAAGTTAGTAAGTCAGTCAGTCAGTCAGTCAATGAGTTAGTCCGTCAGACAGTGAGTTAGTACGTCAGTTAGTCAGTCAGTTAGAGTCAGTTAGTAAGTTAGCTCGTCCGTCAGTTGATTATTGGATAATTAGTTAGTTAATTACATAGTTACACAGTGAGTCAGTTAATCAGTAAGTTAGTAAGTCAGTCAGTGAGTTAGTCCGTCAGACAGTGAATTAGTCTGTCAGTCAGTGACTGCGTCAGTTAATTACTTTGTTACTCAGTCAGTCAGTGCGTATTTCATCAGTCAGTGAAACTGAAATATTTTTCTCTCACACACACTACTGAAACGCTCTCATACACACTAATACGTTCTTATACAATACTGAAATGCGCTCACATAAACAACTGAAATGTTTTTCTCTCACACACACTACTGAAACGCTCTCATACACACTAATACGTTCTTATACACTACTGAAATGCGCTCACATAAACAACTGAAATGTTTTTCTCACACACACACACTAATGAAACACTCATACACACACTGAAACGCTCTTATACACAATACTGAAAATATCTCACAGAAAAAACAACTGAAATCTTTTTCGCTCACACACACTATTGAAACACTCTCATACACACTACTGAAATGCTCTCACATAAACAACTGAAATGTTTTTCTCTCACACACACTACTGAAACACTCATACACACACTGAAACGCTCTTATACACAATACTGAAAATCTCTCACAGAAAAAACAACTGAAATGTTTTTCGCTCACACACACTACTGAAACACTCTCACGAACACTACTGAAATGCGCTCACATAAACAACTGAAATGTTTTTTCTTTCACACACACTACTGAAACACTCTCATTCACACTACTGAAATGCGCTTATACACATGACTAAAATACTCTCACATAAACAACTCAAAGGTTTTTCTCTTACACACACTACTGAAACACTGTATTACACACTACTGAAACACTATCATACACTCTACTAAAATGCTCTCACATAAACAACTGAAATGTTTTCTCTTACACACACTACTGAAACACTGTCATACACACTACTGAAACACTATTATACACACTACTAAAATGCTCTCACATAAACAACTGAAATGTTTTTCGCTCACACACAGTACTGAAATGCTCTCATACACACTACTGAAACGCTCTAATATATACAATACTGAAATGCTCTCACATAAACAATTGAAATGTTTCTCTTACTCACACTACTGAAACATTCTCAAACACACACTTAAACACTCTTATACACACCACTGAAATGCTCTCACAAACAACTGAAATGTTTTTTTTCTCTCACACACACTACTGAAACCCTCTCATTCACACGACGGAAATGCTCTTATACACACTATTGAAATGCTCTCACATAAACAACTGAAATGTTTTTTCTTTCACACACACTACTGAAACACTCTCATTCACACTACTGAAATGCTCTTATACACACTATTGAAATGCTCTCACATAAATGACTGAAATGTTTTCTCTCTCACACAAAAATGAAACACTCTCATTCACACTACTTAAACACTCTTATAATCACTACTGAAATGCTCTCACATAAGCAACTGAAATGTTTTTCTCTCACACACACTACTGAAACACTCATTCACACTACTGAAACACTCTTATATGGCCCCTCATATTATATGACACATTCACACACTGTTTATTGATTTTTATTGGCAAACTTGAGTATTTTATACCACGATTATTAACACGGAGTTGGGATGTTAGTATACGAGGGCGCATTCCGGAATCTTCCGGAAGGCTTGGCAGCCATGTTCTGGTGTTTGATCCGGATTAATGTCTGTAGTCTGGACTTTTTTACAACTGGGAGTTATGACCCGGTCAAAGTCTGCTTCTATATTTGATGATGAAATCTGCGCTTTGGGCCTGCTTGAGTACACATGAAGAGAGGACGTTGTGTTTTCTGTATTATTATCATTTGGAGGAGTCGATTTGAGACGAGGATCCTGACGGTGACTTTGGGTTCAGTTTACTGCTGCTAAGTGCTATCAATTATTTAGCAGCACAGGCGGAACACAGGAAGTGACTTATTAGTTAATCAATACCTGCATTGATCTCTCTGCAGGTTAAGAAAAGAAGCGCCAGAATAAAAGTCCGGATACACCTTTCGTTTCCAAATACAGACTGACAGATTTGATTAAGGATCATTTTTCATGAATAAACTTCTTTCATACAAATAATGAACTCGACCAAGAAATCTTGCTTACAGAAATAGAAACAACAACTTGTGAGTTTTCTGACAGGTGAATTCTTCCAGAGATTAGGGTCAACATATGAAATAACAAGTGTGTGTAAAAATTTTAAGTGCTCCCCCTCTGGTCAACATATGAAATAAGAAGTGTGTGTAAAAATTTGAAGTTCTCCCACTCTGGTCAACATATGAAATAACATGTGTTTGAAAATTTGAAGTTCTCTCTCTCTCTAATCAACATATGAAATAACAAGTGTGTGTAAAAATTTTAAGTGCGCCCCTTTGGCAGAAAATTATTAAACAAAATAAAATATGTATATAAAGATATAATGTAATAACTTGAAGTAAATAATGAAGATTAAAAAACAATTACAAACAAAAAATAAAATAAAATAAAAAATTGAACTTATAGCAGACATTTTCCTCACAATGTGTCGACTTTTTTCTCATAAAATTGGGAACAATTTCTCGTACTGATTCTGTAATATTGCAACATTTTCTTGTAAAATTATTACTTTTTACTGAAAAATGGTGATTTGTCAAATACAATTCAGACTTTAATCACAATATTTCCCAATTCTTTTGTTGTTCTTGTAAAATGGTGACATTTTGTTGAGTAAAATAACGACTTGTCATAATTTTACAAGTAAAATTAGGATTATTTTTGCAACATTGCCAACATTTTAAAGTTTTCTCTTATAAAATTGTGACTTTTGTCAAGTAAAAAATTACGACTCTTTTCATAAAATTGCCAACATTTTAAGCTTTATTTGTAAAATTGCGACTGTTGTTGAGTCAAATTCCAACTTTTCCAAGAAAAATGTTCAGTTGTTCTTGTAAAATTTTGACTTGTGTTGAGTCAAACACGACTTTTATTATAACACTGCCAAAATTCTAAGTTTTTTCTTGGGAAATTGTGACTTTTTTCTTGTAAAATTCCAACTCATTTTTCACAACAAGCTTTTTTTATATTTGCATAGTATGTATATATCATTAATGTTGTAAATACAAATCTTTATATATCTAGAAAGGGTGGTCCTAAAGAGGGAAACATTTTTTGTAGGTCTCAAAGGTAACAAATACAAGAATGTTTGTGTGTATATTTATAGCTCATACAACAACATTTTTTTAGGCGCATTAAAGGGGTCTTATTAGAATAGCTTACCAAAGTCGTACGAAAAGATGTTGATATATTTTTTAGCACTGTGCGGAATGTTCTATATTTTCAATTGAACATATAACATTTTGGTGTTTACTTGAGTCATATTGGAGTCTACACATATCTCTTATGTGTGACTGCCATCTACTGGTCACACTTATCATTTCAGCATGTACCAAATAAAATAGCTTTGAGGTCGGTAGGCACAGCCAAAAAATCATTCTGTACATTAGGCACACCGGGTTATAAGGCGCAATGTCGAGTTTTGAGAAAATGAAAGGATTTTAAGTGTGTCTTACAGTCCGAAAAATACGGTAATAGGCAGAATAGGGCGACTCCCATAGGCTCTATTATAAACTGACTTTTGATCACATTTATTTAATATTTTGTATGCATAAAAAAAAGGATTGGTCAAATAATTTGTCAACAAAGAGTAATTCTTACTGTTCAGTGCCTCCATGATATCATAGGATTGTTTTGTGATTGTTTTGTAACAATATGTCTGAATTTGCGGCAGCTTTTTCAGATTTTTGAGGCTTATTTATTTTCCAATAACATCGAATCAACTTGTGATTGCATTCATTTTTGTTATCAATGTTTTTAAGTGTTCCTTGCAAACTTAATCTCAAAAAGTCCAGGATTTGAAGAAAATCAAAACAACACACAGTAGAAACATTGGTAGGATATTTGTGTCAAAAAGCATGTGTGTAGGTTCTCGGAGGGTTCTGGAAAAAGCAACTAAAAATAGATTTTGACACTCACCTTCTCCGTTGGACTCCATTCGCGAGGCTGTGTTGACAGTGTCTCCAAACAAACAATATCTGGGCATTTTCAAGCCCACCACTCCAGCACACACTGGACCTGCCAACACATTGATGACATCACATTGCTAATAACCGACAATTAGGACAGACTCTTGTCAAGATCAATTTTTTTTACGATATATCTTCTCAAGGGACAATGCTACCGTCTACACTTTAGAGTAGTCAGTGTGCCGCTTGTATTGCTGTACAGATTTACTGTAAGTTTTCAACACAGCGAAGGAGCAAGATAACTGTGTTATTGAGAATGCTTAATAATATGTAATATGTTCAATATTAACCGTATTTTGGTCATTTCAATCATTGCCTTGACTACAAACCCTAAAAACCAGTGAAGTTGCCACATAGTGTAAATGGTGAATAAAAACAGAATACAATAATTTGCTAATCATTTTCAACTTATATTCAACTGAATAGACTGCAAAGACAAGATATTTAACGTTCGAATTGGACAACTTTGTTATTTTTTGCAAATATTATCTCATTTGGAATTTGATGCCTGCAACATGTTTCAAAAAAGCTGGCATAAGTTGCAAAAAAGATTGAAAAAGTTGGGGTATGCTCATCAAACACTTATTGGGAAGATCCCACAGGCGAACAGGCTAATTGGGAACAGGTGGGTGCCATGATTGGGTATAAAAGAAGCTTCCATGAAATGCTCAGTCATTCACAAGCAAGGACGGAGCGAGGGTCACCACTTTGTGAACAAATGTGTGAGCATGTTGTCGAATAGTTTAATAACAACATTTCTCAACGAGCTATTGCAAGGAATTTAGGGGTTTCACCATCCATGGTAATATCATCAAAAGGTTCAGAGAATCTGGAGAAATCACTGCATGTAACACTGAGTGCCCGTGACTTTCGATCCCTCAGGCGGTACTGCATCAAAAAGCGACATCAGTGTGTAAAGGATATCACCACATGGGCTGAGGAAAACTTTAGAAAACCACTGTCAGTAACTACAGTCTTTCGCTTCATCTGTAAGTGCAAGTTAAAACTCTACTATGCAAAGCAAAAGCCATTTATCAACAACACCCGGAACCGCTGCCAACTTCACTGGTTTAGGGTTTTGTAATTCTTCTGCGCATTTATTTCCATCTGACTTCTGGCAACAACTTGTGTTCCTACCTCTGAATTCAAACACGAGCGTGTGTTCTAGTCACGGCAGATTTGCTAACAAACAACACAGACGACTATTTTTGGACAAAAGAGGATTCACAACCTTGTCATTTTTAATATGAATTCATGGAGGATGAACTCCTGCTTCTAGAAGCGAGTATGGAGGAAGAGAGAGACGTTGGAGCAGACGGAAGCAGACAGAGTGAGGTGAAAGTGAATCGAAGCTGCAACATGTGGAACTTTGAAGCCGAGCTATTTCGACATAAATGGAGTGCTTACCCATAATTAACCGGAAAAACTGCCCATCAAATGAGTTACACTTTGTATTGATCATGATACACGCTAACAATATCGTAGCACGCCGATGTGTTAGTATGCTAGAAAAATAGTTCTTACAATAACAATGTCGATACGGCTTGGTTATTATACAGGTTACGTAACGTAAAGAAGTATTGTTGATGGTTTTTGAAAGCATTTTTGAAGTGATTTAGAGGTAGGATTCATTGCTTCCATTAGCTGCATTGCTAGCCAGCTAGAACAAGACGATTTTGACATGTTAGAAAGCAAAAAAAAACCCCACATTTTGTTTTCTTGTATCTCATAATGATTGTGAACGATAGGCAAAATTCCAAAAACAAGTGCAGATCCCCTGTAAAAGTAGACAATAGAGGGAAGTAAAAGCACATACTCAGAGCATATTGTCAAATTACTGTACTGTTTTAGTTCTTTACAACTAATAAAAAGCGGTAGGAAACGGATGGATGGAATATTAATAGTAGTAATAGGAATAAATAGTAGTAATTGGAATAAAACTGGGGATAGGTTGATTGGCAACACTAAATTGGCCCGAGTGTGTGAATGTGAGTGTGAATGTTGTCTGTCTATCTGTGTAGGCCCTGCGATGAGGTGGCGACTTGTCCAGGGTGTACCCTGCCTTCCGCCCGATTGTAGCTGAGATAGGCGCCAGCGCCCCCCGTGACCCCAAAAGGGAATAAGCGGTAGAAAATGGATGGATGGATGGAATAAATTAGTTAAAACTAGAGATGTCCGATAATGGCTTTTTTGCCGATATCCCGATATTGTCCAACCCTTAATTACGGATACCGATATCAACCGATACTGATATATACTGGGTTGTGAGTTTTTCCTTGCCCTTTTGTGGGCTCTGAAACGAGGATGTCGTTGTGGCTTGTGCAGCCCTTTGAGACACTTGTTAAGGACAAAGATCACACTGTGATGAAACTGTCCTTGACTGTGAGCTGGACCCATTCGTGTTGCCAATGATTTACAATAAAGAATTGCTGCAAATCTATGCTGTTTCAGAAGCTCCACAACACTGACTACTCCAGGTTAAAACCAAGTTTAGTTTCTATTTGAGAAGAAGTCTCACCTGTGTGAATACCTATCCTGAGTCTCAGCTGGTCGTTGGGTCTGTGGCGGATCTTGAAGGTTTTCACCTGCTCTAACAAGGCCAGCGACATCCCGGCGATCTCCCTGGCGTGGAGTTTCCCGTTCCGCACCGGCAGCCCCGACACCACCATGTAGGCGTCGCCGATGGTCTCCACCTGTTGGAGCCACGCAAACGTTCGCAAAACTCATCAGCTCATGTAAAAACTTGGGACTAGATCCCAGCGGCCGGACTTGGACTCACCTTGTAAACATCAAAGTTATCGATGATGGCGTCAAAGCAGGTGTACAGGTCGTTGAGCAACGTGACCACCTTGAGAAATAGAATATCCGATATTTATTGGCAGAAACAAATGTGATACAGTCAAAGAAGTAAGCAGTTAACGTAATTGAAAATAGTTTGGAGCAATCAAACATGTAAATATTACAAATCCGGTTCCTATATGAGTTGGGAAATTATGTTAGATGTAAATATAAACGGAATACAATGATTTGCAAATCATTTTCAACCCATATTCAGTTGAATATGCTACAAATACAACATATTTGATGTTCAAACTGATAAACATTTTTTTTTGTGCAAATAATCATTCACTTTAGAATTTGATGCCAGCAACATGTGACAAAGAAGTTGGGAAAGGTGTCAATAAATACTGATAAAGTTGAGGAATGCTCATCAAACACTTATTTGGAACATCCCACAGGTGTGTAGGCTAATTGGGAACAGGTGGGTGCCATGATTGGGTATAAAAACAGCTTCCCCCCAAAATGCTCAGTCTTTTTCCAAGAAAGGATGGGGGGAGGTACACCCCTTTGTCCACAACTGTGTAAGAAAAATAGTCAAACAGTTTAAGAACAACGTTTCTCAAAGTGAAATTGCAAGAAATTTAGGGATTTCAACAGCTACTGTCCATAATATCATCAAAAGGTTGAAAGAATCTGGAAAAATCACTCCACGTAAGCGGCATGGCCGGAAACCAACATTGAATGACCGTGACCTTCGATCCCTCAGTCGGTACTATGTCAAAAACCGACATCAATCTCTAAAGGATATCACCACATGTGCTCAGGAACACTTCAGAAAACCACTCTCACGAAATACAGTTGGTCGCTACATCTGTAAGTGCAAGTTAAAGCTCTACTAAGGAAAGCGAAAGCCATTTATCAACAACATCCAGAAACCCCACTGGCTTCTCTGGGCCCGAGATCTAAGATGGACTGATGGAAAGTGGAAAAGTGTTCTGTGGTCTGACGAGTCAACATTTCAAATTGTTTTTGGAAATATTCGACATCGAAGGGGAAGCGAACCATCCAGACTGTTATCGACGCAAAGTTGAAAAGCCAGCATCTGTGATGGTATGAGGGTGTATTAGTGTCCAAGGCATGGGCAACTTACACATCTGTGAAGGCACCATTAATGCTGAAAGGTACATACAGGTTTTGGAACAACATATGCTGCCATTTAAGCGCCGTCTTTTTCACGGACGCCCCTGCTTATTTCAGCAAGCCACATTCAGCAAGTGTTACAACAGCGTGGCTTCGTAAAAAAAGAGTGCGGGTACTTTCCTGGCCCGCCTGCAGTCGGGACCTGTCTCCCATCGAAAATGTCTGGCGCATTATGAAGCGTAAAATACGACAGCTGAGACCCCGGACTGTTGAACGACTGAAGCTCTACATAAAACAAGAATGGGAAAGAATTCCACTTTCAAAGCTTCAACAATTAGTTTCCTCAGTTCCCAAACGTTTATTGAGTGTTGTTAAAAGAAAATGTGATGTAACACAGTGGTGAACATGCCCTTTCCCAACTACTTTGGCACTTGCTGCAGCCATGAAATTCTAAGTTAATTATTATTTGCAAAAAAAAAAAATAAAGTTTATGAGTTTGAACATCAAATATCTTGTCTTTGTAGTGCATTTAATCGAATATGGGTTGAAAAGGTTTTGCAAATCATTGTATTCTGTTTTTATTTACATGTAACACAATTTCCCAACTCATATGGAAATGGGGTTTGTATATAGCCCTAAATCACAAGTGTCTCAAAGGGCTGCACAAGCCTCAACGAGATCCTCGGTTCAGATCCCACATCAGGGCAAGGAGAAACTCAACCCAGTGGGATGACAATGAGAAACCTTGGAGAGGACCGCAGATGGTCAAGGGGAGACGTCGAGTAGGTCGAGTACCGGATATCAGTACCCTTAAGTATTGGAATCAATTTTCAGGTATTTTGACTTGGTATGAAATCGAAAAAAATACGAGTAAAAGTAAGTACGAGTTCTTTTTTAAGGTCATTCCTGCAAATATAAGAAAGGGGGGTTGTGGGGTAAGTTTGTCAAGCAGAACTTGCTGACTGCTTGGACATCATTGTAGTATTCTTCCGGAAGTGGAGGTAGTGGGAGACATGTTGTTGCGCAATGTCTCAGTGACTCAACTCTGCGTCAACATTTTCTGTGTTGAACTATTCTGGGCTGCACTGGGAATGTGTCAGACTCACTGCAGACAGGAACACGTTGAAACGTTAGCAAATACAAAGTAAATGAGTTGAATTCAGATGAGGATACTTCACTCATTGTAGTGGTAATGTAGCTGATTATTCGATTAATTTTAATTATATTCGGTTACTTTGACTAATCGAAAACATTGTTAAAATTTGCCGGGAACTTTAAAATAGTTTCTACATGGACGATGTGCATTTATCAAAACAAAGAATGAAGATTATGGCAAGCAGAAAAATTGTTGTTTATTTCAACTATTTTCCTAAAATACGCATTGAAGCAATAAAGTGTATTTTATCCGAATAATTGATTAATCGAACAAAATAATTGATTGATTATTGGATTACTAAAATAGATGGCTGCATCTTTAAGTGGTATCTTAGTTTTTGTTTGCACCACAATCGTATCATTTGGTGTTTCCCAAAATATCCTGTCCCAGTTATTGTTTTATTTCAAGCGAGCGCCATTAAACAGGTCTGCAGTACCTGGAGGAGCCTCGGCCCCCAAAAAAATTGAAGGTCTCCTAACCTGGAGAAGTCAGGTTTTTCACTGACAGTTTAGTAATGTCTTAGTTTTTCCTCTGTGTTTGGCTTCCTGTCAGCGCTTTTATTTTGGTTATTTCCTGCTATTCTCTCTGAGTGCTGTTTCCCCTCAGCTGCGGCTGATTGGCACCTGGCCACACCTGGTGTCAATCAGCCAGCTGCTATTGAAACCTTTCTTGCCATCTAGTCGGTGCTGGAGTATAGTTCCTATAGCTATTTACAGTTTGCTGTCTCCTAGCTCCTTGTTATGTATTTTCCTATTAGCCAGATCCTGTTAGCCGTCAGCTATTTCCAGTTTTTCTGGTTCCTGTTTGCCTGTTCCTAGTTTCTGGTTTGTGTTTTACATTTATTTTGAACATTAAATCAGGTTTTCCTGGACAAAGCTTGCCATCTCTGCCTCTTGGTGTTCGTCACCAACACCTTGTGACACAGGTAGTCTTTTCTCAAGGATAGAGCTATCATTTTGCATTCCGAAATCCCAATTAGAACCTCTTTTCCTACGAGAAGTGATCCAATCCACCTGCGAATATCAAACCAAGGGCCTTATCTTATTATGTACTCAAACTGAAATACCACTATTTAAGTAACTTGGTGGTTTGCCTTCTCAAAGTTGGATATAAATATTCCCCTAAGCAAAACATGATTTGAGGTAATCAATTCACTTCAACACAAAACAAAAAAGCTCTGCTCTGGTTACCAGAGTTTTTTTTTAACAAAATTAGAACTTTGCTGACTACTGATTGTAATCTCAGGCAGGAGGCACAGATTTTGCTATAAGATAAGGGAAGGTGCCACAAGCTGGAGGCTAACTGGCTAAAATGCCTGCACACTTCTGAACAAAACTCCAGGCCAATACGTCCAGGCTCAAAGATTGAATATTTAAGAAACTGATGACCCGAACATAAGAATGTTACAAAACCTACAATTACATATTGGAGGTCTACAATCAAATCTAAACGGTAAACAAATACATAGCAGAGGTCTACAATCAAATCTAAACGGTTAACAAATACATAGCAGAGGTCTACAATCAAATGTATAAAGTCTAGAAGCACAGAATAACAGAGATAAAAGATTTTTGTAATAACATAAAGAAATTCCAAGACAAAATGAAGAGTTTTGGAGAGGACACCAAAGCAGTGAAACAAAAATTGAAGGTCCTACAAGAGAATAATTCAGCATTGCACCAACAATTAGATTCCAAGCAACCACATTACACTGATCTGGAAAATATCAAAGAGATTGAATGATATCAGCATTGCAGGGATGCACATCACTCCTAGATTCTACGCTATAGTAGTTGACAACAGAGCAGAACCAGATGAAACTGATGCTACTTCAACTGAGCAACAAGTGGTCAGCTTTCTGCAATCCAAGGATGTTGATGTCAATATAAACACTATCGACAAATTTGCGCTGCAGAAACAGGAAACAGACGCTGAATTGTACAAATATGTTCAAAAATGAGCACCTCAACAAATGCAATGCTGACATCGCCAGGAATACATGCAACTTGAGGAAGCAGGGGACATTTCAAGGAACCTGGAGCGCCAACTGCAAAATCTACATTAAAGCTCAATGGAGGGCCGTAAGCAAGACTACTTCTTGTTGTCAAAGACATCAAGGATCTGGACAAATATTAAAGTTCACTTCAACAACAATGACAACTGTAATGGAGTCTAACGGAAAACATTTAATATCAACACTAGTCCGTTCCAAGGGACCATTGAACAAGAAGATCTGGATTTAGGGGCACATTTATTGACACTCATGGACATTCATAAAGCAACAACAATTTCTGAACAGGAAAATATGAAACAGAAACCTTCTGCAACATAGAACATAAAGGTCTGGAATTGGAGAATGCTACAGATCCGGATATAAATGTTTGTTCTCCAAGTCCACAAAGCCCATGTAGACTGTTTGGGCAAACTCCCATGCGCCTTCAAGAACCCTGCTGAGAGCTTAGAGCTGGTCCACAGTTCCACGACCAGGATGAAAACCACACTGCTTCCCCCTGAATCCGAGGTTCGACTATCCAGCGTAGCCTCAACTCCAGTACACCTGAATAGACCTTTAGGCTGAGGAGTGTGATCCCACGATAGTTGGAACACACCCGTTCCCCTTCTTGAAAAGAGGAACCACCACCCTGGTCTGCCAATCTAGAGTTACCGCCCCCGATGTCCACGCAACGTTGCAGAGTCTTGTCAACCAAGACAACCCCACAGCATCCAGAGCCTTAAGGAGCTCCGAGGCCCTGCCATTGGGGAGATTTGTAACTACCTCGGCCACATAAATAGCAGAGCCCACCACAGACTCCCCAGGCACTGCTTCCTCATAAGAAGACCTGTAGGTAGGACTGAGGAAGTCTTCCAAGTATTGGGTCCACAGTCCAGCTCAGCAGAACACCATCCGCACCATACACGGTGTTGACAGTGCACTGCTTCCCCCTCCTGATGCGGCGGATGGTGGTCCAGAATCGCTTCGAAGCCGTCCGGAAGTCGTTTTCAATGGTTTCCCCGAAGTCCTCACGTCCAAGTTTTTGCCTCCGCGACCGCCGAAGTCAGTCGGTACCTGTCCACGGTCCTCAAGAGTCCCCAAAAATACTAAAAACTATTGAAATGCTCTGTCCATGCATGTAGTTAATTTGACCTGATAAGACATCCAAAATTAAGATTTGAAATTAGCAGGACTTTTAAACTAAAAAGAAGTATATGCCTGCCTTGTGGTTAGAGCAGGGGTGTCCAAACTTTTTCCACTGCGGGCCGCAGACTGAAAAATTCAAGTATGCGGGGGCCATTTTGATATTTTTCTTTTTTAAAAGCAATACAATAGTTGTTGTTTTTTACCTTTATGGCTTTCCTCAAGTTTGGTCCCTGGTCTCCGGAAGGATCTCAGTCATAAAAATGTTAGAAATAAGTCATAAATTTTTTATTTTTTTTCATTTAACGCTTGAATCTCGAGATCAACTTCAGGTCTGTCTGTCATTATAAAAAATTGTATTAATTTTTTTTTTTAATGTTTGTAGCCTTTATGTCAAACCCCTTATTTATATGGCAAACACACAAACTATGCAACATTTTCCCCCAAAACATTTAAAATTGAAATATTTGACGTGAAGTAGTTGGAACTCTAAATAAGTCAAAAATTCATAACAATAAAAAAAGAATAAGTGTTTTAACGCTTAAGTCTGTAGATCTCTTGATGGGGAGGGGGGGGGGGGTTGCCCACATATGCAGTCCTCTCCAAGGTTTCTCATAGTCATCATTGTCACTGTCACCGACGTCCCACATGGGTGAGTTTTTCCTTGCTATGTGGGCTCTAGCGAGGATGTTGTTGTGGTTTGTGTTGTGGTTTCTGCAGCCCTTTGAGACACTAGTGATTTCTGGCTGTATAAATAAACATTGATTGATTGATTATAAGATTTTATAATTTTTGTCATACTATTTTTGTTTGTTTGATGCCTTTTTTGTGAAAGAAAACGTTGTTTCGCACAAAATATGCAATATTATCCCTCCAAGATATTTGAAAGTGAAATTGTTCCAGTGAAGTAATTGAAAGCCTTCAGCAGGTCAATAACAGTCCGCATGGCAGCTTTGTGTTATTAGTGTCAACACTGCAACTTTTTCTTGTTACATGTCACTGTTTACTCTTTTATTACACTCTTTTATGTTTTAAATTTTTATTATAGTATTTTTTAGAATGGGCCGGGGGCCATTAACAAATTAGCTAGGGGCCACAAATGGCCCTCGGGCCGCATTTTGGACACGCCTGGGTTAGAGTGTCCGCCCTGAGAGCCGTAAATCGTGAGTTCAAACCCCGGCTGAGTCATACCAAAGACTATAAAAATGGGATCCATTACCTCCCTGCTTGGCACTCAGCATCAATAGTTGGAATTTGGGGTTAAAACACCAAAATGATTCCCGAGCGCGGCCAACGCTGCTGCTCACTGCTCCCCTCACCTCCCAGGGGATGGATCAAGGGGATGGGTCAAATGCAGAGGACAAATTTCACCATACTTAGTGTGTGTGTGTGTGTGTGTGTGTGTATGTGTGTGTGTGTGTGTGTGACTATCAGTGGTACTTTAACTTGAACTTTAAGTATTTTATTTTGAAAACAAGCCTTATTCAACTATAATCCTTGGGATGTTGCAGAATTTTTAAACAAGCTTTTTCTATGTAGGGGAAACCTTTTAACATTTTCAAATTAGATATCTAAAATATATGATGATTTATACTAAAATTAATATGATAAGTAAAAATAAGTACCGTATTTTTCGGACTATAAGTCGCAGTTTTTTTCATAGTTTGGCCGGGGTGCGACTTATGTGTGAAATTATTAACACATCACCGTAAAATATGAAATAATATTATTTAGCTCATTCATGTAGGAGACTAAACCTATAAGATTTAATCGGATTTATCAATTAAGAGTGACAGATTGTTTGGAAAACATATAGCATATTCTATATCAGTGTTTTTCAACCACTGTGCCGTGGCACACTAGTGTGGCGTGAGACGCAGTCTGGTGTGCCGTGGGAGATGATCTAATTTCTCCTATTTGGGTTAAAATATTTTTTTGCAGGCCCTGCGATGAGGTGGCGACTTGTCCAGGGTGTACCCTGCCTTCCGCCCGATTGTAGCTGAGATAGGCGCCAGCGCCCCCCGCGACTCCGAAAGGGAATAAGCGGTAGAAAATGGATGGATGGATATTTTTTTGCAAACCAGTAATTATAGTCTGCAAATGATGTATTGTTGTTGAGTGTCGGTGCTGTCTAGAGCTCGGGAGAGTAACCGTGTTATACTCTTCCATATCAGTAGGTGGCAGCAGATAGATAATTGCTTTGTAGATGTCGGAAACAGCGGGAGGCAGTGTGGAGGTAAAAAGGTGTCTTATGTTTGAACCAAAAATAAACAAAAGGTGAGTGCCCCTAAAAAAATGCATTGAAGCTTACGGAAGGCTATGAAGAACGAAACTAAGACTGAACTGGCTACAAAGTAAAGAAAAACAGAATGCTGGACGACAGCAAAGACTTACTGTGGAGCAAAGACGGCGTCCACAATGTACATCCGAACATGACATGACAATCAACAATGTCCCCACAAAGCAGGATAAAAACAATAAAATATTCTTGATTGCTAAAACAAAGTAGATGCAGGAAATATTGCTCAATGGAAGACATTTAACTGTGACAGGAAAATACCAAAAAAAGAGAAAAAGCCACCAAAATAGGAGCGCAAGACAAGAAGTAAAACACTACACACATGAAAACAGACAAGTCAAAATAAGTCAGGGTGTGATGTGACAGGTGGTGACAGTACACCTACTTAGAGACAAGAGCTATAATGATGCATGCTTGGTTATGCTTTAAAGTCATATCCAACAATTGCGACAACGACTTATTACTGTCAACTGAGTTTTGTTTTTTAATGATTTCTGCTGGTGGTGTGCCTCCGGATTTTTTTCAACGCAAAAAATGTGCCTTGGCTCAAAAAAGGTTGAAAAACACTGTCCTATATGTTATAGTTATTTGAATGAATCTTATCATAATATGTTACGTTAACATAGCAGGCACCTTCTCCGTTGGTTATTTATGCGCAAAGGTGGGTAGTAACGCGCTACATTTACTCCGTTACATTTACTTGAGTAACTTTTGGGATAAATTGTACTTCTACGAGTAGTTTTTATGCAACATACTTTTACTTTTACTTGAGTATATTTATAGAGAAGAAACGCTACTTTTACTCCGCTCCATTCATGTACATTCAGCTCGCTACTTTTTTTTTTACCGATCTGTTAATGTTTGTTTTGGTTTTTCAAAGTAGAATCTACGCATGCCTGCGTTTCACCAATCACATGCAGTCACTGGTGATGTTTGACCAATCAAACAGAGCCAGGTGGTCACATGACCCGACTTAAACAAGTTGAAAAACTTATTGGGGTGTTACCATTTAGTGGTCAATTGTTCGAAATATGTACTGTACTGTGCAATCTACTAATAAAAGTTTCAATCAATCAATCAAAAGTGTAAAGGAAAAAAGACACTTTTTATTTCAACCGTACTTCCCGTCAAAAGCCTAAAGACTGATCGCACAGTTCCTGTCTTCACAATAAAAGCGCCGCTCCATCGCGCCTGCGCTAACAAAATAAGAGTCTCCGAAAGCCAGCGCAAACAAGCTAGCAAATTCCAGAGTTTGCCGCCAATGTATTTATTGTAAAGTGTAAAAAAACGAATATGGAAGCTGGACAAATAAGATGCCAAAAACCAACGACTTTCATGTGGTATTAGACGGAAAAGAGGAACTTTTTTTCTCCTCCATTTGAAAACGTGGACCTTATCAGCACTATACTGTCTGATTCCAATCAATGCAAGTCATCAGAATCAGGTAATATACCAACTTATATTCTTGTCTTCATGAAAGATAGGAATCTATGTGTTAAACATGCATGTATATTTATTAAAACACCTTTAACATGTCGACAGAAACGGCAAAATAAATAAATATAAATTATGTACTGTATATGTAAATGTATGTATGTATATGTATATATATATACATATATATATACATATATATGATGTATGTGTGTATGTATATGATATGTGTGTATATGTATATGTATATATGTGGTAGATCACCTCGACTTGGTCATTTTTTTAAGTAATTGATAAATGTTGAAAAACTTATTGGGGTGTTTCCATTTAGTGGTCAATTGTACGGAATATGTACTGTACTGTGCAATCTACTAATAAAAGTTTCAATCAATCAATGAATGGCTACTGAGCCTATGGTGGTGTTAATTTATTGTGGCTCAATGTCCCTTATTTTAATGTACTATTATTTAATATATATCATTGTTTTAGTTGGTTAAGAGATATTCCTGGCTCTGAATATGCTCATTGCTGTTTTTATGTTTTTGTGCATTATTTGTTGCCGTAATCATTAAACAATCAAGTTACTCATTAGTTACTCAGTACTTGAGTAGTTTTTTTCACAACATACTTTTTACTTTTACTCAAGTAAATATTCGGGTGACTACTCCTTACTTTTACTTGAGTAATAAATCTCTAAAGTAACAGTACTCTTACTTGAGTACAATTTCTGGCTACTCTACCCACCTCTGTTTATGCCTCATATAACGTACACTTATTCAGCCTGTTGGTCACTATTCTTTATTTATTTTAAATTGCCTTTCAAATGTCTATTCTTGGTGTTGGGTTTTATCAATAAATTTCCCCCCAAAATGCGACTTATATATGTTTTTTACCCTTCTTTATCATGCATTTTCGGCAGGTGCGACTTATACTCCGGAGCGACTTATACTCCGAAAAATGCGGTAAGTAGCTCTCAAGACAAAGGCACGTTTCAAGAAATATTTTGTAAATTATTTGCATGTGGTAAATCATTAGCAGTTTACCTGCAGAGGTGTACTTTCCGCCGACAGGGACGTGAAGCCGACAATGTCGCTGAAGTAAATGGTGACACTGTCGAAAGCTTCTGCCTGCACCGTCTCTCCTCGCTTCAGCTGCTCGGCTACTGAACTTTGTAAACAGAGAGAGAAAACAAGTTGAAGTCGTCAGCGATGAAGAAGGCTGGCAGGAACAGTAAAAATACAGAAATAATTCAACAAAATTGGTAACTATGGAAGTACAGTCGTGACCAAAAGTTTACATACACTTGTAAAGAACATAATGTCATGGCTGTCTTGAATTTCTAATCATTTCTACAAATCTTATTTTTTTTGGTGATAGAGTGATTGGAGCACATACTTGTTGGTCACAAAAAAACACAGACCACAGAACTTTCCTCCAGAAGGTCTTATCTTTGTCCATGTGATGTCAGATGAAACAAAAATGGAGTTGTTTCAATCAATCAATGTTTATTTATATAGCCCTAAATCACAAGTGTCTCAAAGGGCTGCACAAACCACAACAACATCCTCGGTAGAGCCCACATAAGGGCAAGGAAAAACTCACACCCAATGGCCACAATACCCAGCAATATGTTTGGAGGAGAAAAGGCAAGGCCTTTAATCCCAAGAACACCAAACCTACCGTCAAGCATGGTGGTGGTAGTATTATGCTCTGGGCCTGTTTCGCTACCAATGGAACTGGTGCTTTACTGAGAGTAAATGGGACAATAAAAAAGGAGGATTACCTCCAAATTCTTCAGGACAACTTAAAAATCATCAGCCCGTTGGTTGTGTCTTGGGCTCAGTTGGGTGTTCCAGCAGGACAATGACCCGCAACACAAGTCAAAAGTGGTAAAGGAATGGCTAAATCAGGCTAGAATTAAGATTTTGGAATGTTTTTTCCAAAGTGTGGACAATGCTGAAGAAACAAGTCCATGTCAGAAAACCAACACATTTAGCTGATCTGCACCAATTTTGTCAAAAGTGGTCAAAAAATTCAACCAAAAGCTTGTGGATGGCTACCAAAATCGCCTTATTGCAGTGAAACCTGCCAAGGGACATGTAACCAAATGTTAACGTTGCTGTATGTATACTTTTGACCCAGCAGATTTGGTCACGTCCAAACGGTAGGAGGCCACGGGGAAGACCCAGGACACGTTGGGAAGACTATGTCTCCCGGCTGGCCTGGGAACGCCTCGGGATCCCCCCGGGAGGAGCTGGACGAAGTGGTTGGGGAGAGGGAAGTCTGGGAATCCCTGCTTAGGCTACTGCCCCCGCGACCCGGCCTCGGATAAGCGGAAGATTTGGTCACATTTTCAGTAGACCCATAATAAATTCATAAAAGAACCAAACTTCATGAATGTTTTTTTGTGACCAACAAGTATGTGCTCTTATCACTCTATCACAAAATAATAAGAGTTGTAAGAATTATTAGAAACTCAAGACAGCCATGACATTATGTTCTTTACAAGTGTATGTAAACTTTTGACCACGACTGTAATTCTGCTGCTCTTATCAATGGAACAAAAGCAGGCTATGAGGGAGAAGATGATTAACAGGGAACAAAAAAGTATTTTCTCTCTGGATGCTTTGTGGATTAGGTTAGAATAAGGAATAAAGATTGAAAGAAGGATAGGACTTGTTTCTCAGGCTCCTATAAGTCTACTTGATCTGCTCTTTTCTTCAACTTCATTAATGGTTGGCCTGTCGGTGTTTTCTGTTCCCTTTCGTCTGCGCTGAGCTGGCCCACAGGGAAAAGTCGAAATGAGGAGTTGAGACGGGTTTGAGGTCTTTCACTAATGTCAGGATTTAGCACAATTCATATTGGAGTTGAATGAGGCTAATGTTCATGCTGCAGGGCATGTATCTGTGCATGTTTTGGTCATTTTTTGTATATAAATGGAAATTAAAAAACAAAAACAAAAGCATTGTTTATTTTTATTTGATTTTGAAATATGACACAAAAGAAAACCCTGAAAAAAAGTGGGTTTTTTTTCATGTTGAAAAGCTATGACTAGACATAAGAAATGTTTTTATTTTCATTTCAGATTTCTTAAAACATAATAAAAATCACCAGTCAGCAAAAATGAAAAATCAGACCAAAAACTAATGTTTTTTTTTTTGTATATTGTGTTGTTGTATTTTAGGGTTGTATTAATCTAGTTAAGTCTATCAATCAATCAAAGTTTACTTATATAGATTTTAATCAAAAAATCTTCAAAGGGCTGCACAAACATACATGTATGTATGTATGTATGTAAGTATATACTGTATATATTACATATATGTATATATATATACATATACATACATATACATATAAATATATTTATTTATAAATATATATGTAAATATAAACATACATATATATATAAATATGTTTATATATATATATATATACACATAGATGTATATACATACATATACAAATATATATGTGTATATATATATACATATATATATATATATATATATATATATATATATATATATATATATATATATATGTATACATATATATATATATATATATATATATATATATATATATATATATATATATATATATACACACATAGATGTATATATATATATACATTTGCTTTTTCAAAAATGTATGAAAATGGAAAAAGATGGGGGGAAAAATTGTGTTTTAACATATTTTCTGTAGGAGGAAAAACATTTATATATATATATATATATATATTTATATATATATATTCCTACACACACACACATATATGTATAATATATGTTGATATATATATATATATATATATATATATATGTATATATAATATATATATATATATATATATATATATATATATATATATATATATATATATATATATATATATATATATATATATATATATATTTGCTTTTTCAAAAATGTAAGAAAATGAAAACAGATGGGGGAAAAATGTTGTGTTTTAGTATATTTTCTGTAGGAGGACAAACATGACACAAACCTTCCTCATTGTTAGAAATCCCACCGTTTATATTAAACATGCTTCAATGATTAAAGTATTTGGCGCGCGCCATTTTTGTCCTACTGATTTCCGAAGTCTTTGAACGCACCGTAGTTTGTTTACATGTACAACTTTCCTTGACGATGCCACAGTAAGACCTGTTTTATGCCACTCCTTCTTCGCCTCTATTTGTACACCAAACGTTTTATGCTGTGCGTGAATGCACAAAGGTGAGCTTTGTAGGTGTTATTGACTTATGTGGAGTGCTAAACAGGCATATCTGGTCACTGCATGACTGCAAGCTAATCGATGCTAAAATGCTATTTATGCTAGCTGTATGTACATATTGCATCATTATGCCTCGTGTTTTAGGTATATCTGACTTAATTTTATTTGCAGTTTCCATTTTCTTCAACTTGGACACACATCTCTACCTATGGTCATTCTAAGCCAGTAATTATCACACCCTACAAAAATCCTCCGTTTTAGTAATGTTTTCCAATGTTGTAGAAATGTGTAGAATAAATATTACATTTCAACATTTCTGTCAACGAAGATTTGCGACACGTAATCATTTTGATATTAGGCCAATATAGACAATTACATCATGTGTTGCCTTCATTATAACACTTACATAAAGTTTTACTTTTTTTTTTTGCTATTTCGAAATATATAACATTTTGGGTTGCCGACCCCTGATCTAGTGGTACACCAAAGAATCACTTAATTAAAGTACAGTATTTTATTTTCTTATGCGACCCAAAAAGGGACAAGCGGTAGAAAATGGATGGATGGATGGATATTCAAACACAGTGTTACTGTTCAAACTGTGTGTAATGTTACAAGGACCAAAAACATTAAATATATACTTGTTTAATAAAACCTCTGCCTTTTTTTTTAATGAATACTTAGGCCAATTATGCTACTGTATTTTAATGTCGGTCATTATGGTGGTACTTAGAGTGTTTTTTGAGGTGGCATTGTTGAAAAAAGCTTGAGAATCACTGCTATAACACATTTAGAAAATGTTTGTGTATAAGATTTTGACAATAAAATTGCATTTCTGTCCAAATATTGGGGCTTTTTTTTAAAGTTATTTTTAAAAAACCTACACAAAAATTTTAATACAAAATACATTTACGTTTGGATTTTATAAATTAATTAATTTGCAGCCTAAATGTTGCTGTCGATTTAAAAAAAAACAATAACAAAGTGCAGCCAACAAACATGATTAACTTCTTCAAATCTGTCAGTAAATTGGACAACTGTGTTAATCTGAAAATATCAATATCCCCTCGGGGATTAATAAAGTACTTCTGATTCTGATCCAGTTGTTCAGCTCATCAATGGACGGTATTTTCAAAGTAACTTTAAGATAGAAAAAAATATTATCGTTGATGATTTTAAATGATTTAATTGCAGTCCGGTGCGTGTATGTATTTGTATTGATGCATTTGAATGCATGCATTCTATCATTTAATTAAATCACTGTGATACTATGGTAGTGGTTATTGCTCGTGGACATGTGGCTTGTGTATTTTACAGTGCCATTAAACCCCGAATTGGACATAAAGTTGTTCATTGTAAATGCAGCCTTGGCAGTGAAGGAGAAGAAGAAGTGTTTTCATATCTTCTTACTGCGGTAGAATTTGATAGAGGAGATTTTCAGCTTTTCTTTTTTCCTCCAGGTAGGCTTGTGTTCGCTCCTCCACCAGGTTCTCCAGGTTGTTGGCGTACTGCTCCATCCTGGACAGTAGGTTGTTCAAGATGCTGGTGCTGCCCTCTCTGCAGGAAATGAGACGGGAACGGATTACACCAAAACTGAAGTAGAAGAACCGTATTTTTCAGACTACAGGGCGCACTGGATTATAAAGCGCACTGCCAATAAATGGTCTATTTTCAATCTTTTTTCATATATAAGGCGCACCGGATATAGGGCGCATTAACCTCTTAAGGCCCAAGCTGTTTGTTTACATGCTTTTTTTTTTATTTCTCTTTGCTATTTGGGTTTATTGGACCCTAATTGGAATAAAAACTAAAAATCATCTTTTAATATGATGTGCCAAGTCCATAAGTACACAAATGTGTACTTCATGTGTAGTGACATGCACATTTTAATTTTTACACTTTTTTCCCCCCAAATTCCATTGCATGTTATACTCTTCTGACACCATCAGATGGCAGTATAAGTGTCCACATAAGCGGCCATAAAACCCCAATTCAGTAGTGTACACAATTTTGGAAATAAGAGCCATAAGGTGCTGTCCACACATGTGGCCACTAAGCCTTTAGAGGTTATTAAAGGAGTCATAAATACTGTTTATATATATATATATATTTTTTTTTTTCTAAATTGAAAACACTATCTTGTGGTCTACATAAAATGTAATGGTGGTTCTTTGGTCAAAATGTTGCATAAATTATGTTCTACAGATCATCTTCAAGCCGCTTTCTGACAGTCGCTTCCGGATGCGCCGTTTTGTGGGCGGTTTTATTTACGTGGCTAACCTTCGGCAGCGTCTTCTCCCCGTCACCTTTGTTGTAGCGGTTTGATTGATGGATTGATTGAGAAGTTTATTGACATCTTAAAGAATTGAATCCATGTAAGGCTTTAAAAAGGCAAGTGGATGGCACAAAAAAAAAACGAAAAGGCTTGTTTCCATTGCGGTCCAGTAAATATTCATCACATTTGATAATAAAAGATATATAACCTGTAAAATCTACATAAAAAATTACGTTAAAAAAATGGTGTAGCGTGCAAGGACGGGAGTAGAAGAATTGTGAAAAGATGGAGGTAACTGTTTTAATGACATTCAGACTTTACTTCAATCAATAACGGAGCAGCTTCTCCTCGTTCGTAAACAACAACAAGGCCGTGAAAAAATGTCCCAATGTAACTCTCTTATAACTAAATTCCTTGGGTGAATAATGTAAACTCACTACACCAATATGTTTTAGCTCTTTCATGGCGAGTTTACTGACAGATATAAGTAAGAACTTTACACTACTTTATATTAGAAATGGCAACACCGAAGGACGAATGTCCCATAACAAGAAGATAGAGAAAAAAAGGAAGCTTATTGACTTCGGTGTAGACATGGGCTACAAAGGCGGATTCACACAATTTTTCAGGACTTATACAGATCCTAAATACAGATCAGCAGGTACCAGAAGGTAAGAAATGTTGCTTTTCCATAATATTGCAAAATAAAACGCCAGATAATGAAACATGTTGCTGGCATCAAATTCCAAAATGAGCTAATATTTGCGAAAAATAACAAAGTTTTCCAGTTCGAACGTTAAGTATCTTGTCTTTGCAGTCTATTCAATTGAATATAGGTTGAAAAGGATTTGCAAATCATTACATTCTGTTTTTATTTACTTGCCAACTTCACTGGTTTTGGGGTTTGTATAATAACATAATAAACATATATAAATCACAGGTGTATTAAGTGCAGCTTGTGTTACATTGTCGTGATAAAATAAGCAGCAACAATTAAAAAATGCAGCAAAACAACATAATTTAACAATACAAATACAAAAAATACATATGTTGATATTCATACCCCCGAGACAGGGACAAGCGGTAGGAAATGGATGGATGGATGGATGGATAATAAAACTAATAACACATGATTGTCTATACATTTTATATATATATATATATTTATATATATATTAGCTTTAAAATTAATATTTGTTACAGCTAATTATGTAAATTATACAATTATGTAATTTGTCACCACCCTAGCCAAGCCCCCACCACACCTCTGGCCACGGCCCTTCCTTCTGTGGGAAACGCTGCAAAAAACTACAATCAACTTTCAAGAGCTATGTTGTGCAAGCATTCCACCTTGGAAATACACTATATTGCCAAAAGTATTAGGCCCCCTGCTTTTACTCACATATGAACTTGAAGTGCCATCCCAATAGAATTGTCCAAAATGTTTTGTTATCCTGGAGCATTCAAAGTTCCTTTCACTAGAACTAAGGGGGCCTGTCACGGCGCGGACTCAAACCCGCTTCCCTCCTGCAACTGAGTGTCACAGTTCCTCGTATGGCTGATTGCTCAGCCCCCCCCGCTCACGTTGAGCGCAGCACGGCCACGCAGCGATACAACTGCAGACAATTGGCAATCTGCACAACCGGGCCTGTTGACGGCGAGCTGGATAAAGGTCTAGTGGACCCAAGGATCTAGGCAGGAACTTAGTTACCTCTGTGTGTACCGGAAGGCTTATGCTCTCTCTCTGCGTTTTTCCCTGCATGTTTCTGACGTCTGTGTTACTCTCCTGCAGTGTCTTCCCGAGTCTTCCCCTTCGAGATCTCCCGTTGTTTCCCCGGTGTTTTGGACTGCCTTCCTCGATCCCCGACCCTTGCCTGGACACGGACCTAGTCTGTTCTCTCCTGCCCTGGATCATCTGCCTGCCCCTAGGACTGCTTTGTTCCTTCGCTCTTGACAACACTTGGTAACACACATTTCAGTTAACCTTACACCAGGGATGTCCAAACTTTTTCCACCTAGGGCCACACACTGAAAAATCAAAGCAAGCGGTGGCCATTTTGACATTTTTCTATTTTAAAAACCAATACAATATATGTATAACCAATATACATTCAGGCCTCCACTCAGGTTTGATCCCGGGGACCCCCAAAGGGTTTTGATCAAAAAAAATATAAAAAATGTGTCATTATTCAGTATACTTTAGTTTTATTATTATTCAAGTTTTAAATCTCCAGATCAACATTAGGTTTATCTGTCAGTATAATGATTTTAAAGATTTAAGTTGTATGCTCTTTTTGTCAAAGAAAACCCTGTTTTTTGATGGAAAAAAACACAAAATATGCAATATTTTCACCTGATATTTTTTTCAAGTGCAATATTTGAGATTATATAATAATTAGAACCTTAAAAAAAGTCAATAACTAATAACACCATTGATTTTAATTCATTATCATTTTTGAGCAATGACATTAAAAAATAAGTCACACAAATTATTGGGGATCCAAAAGTGTCCTACTCATCAAAGTGTTAAAAAATAAATTATACATTTTTTTTACTGTTTACTTTTAACACAATAATCTCGAGATCAACTTCAGATTTATCCGTCAATCATGAGTTTTATTGTTGTTTATGTTTTTTGTTTGTTCATGTTAGGTCCTTCTTTAAAAAAAAACAGCTCAGTTTTTTATACGGCAAACACAAAATATGCAACATTTTCCCCCAAAAAATATCTCAAAGTGGAAAATTTAATGTGATGTAATTGGAGCCTTGAATAGGTCAATAATTCATAATGACATTGATTATGATTCATTATTATTTTTTAAAGAAAGAAACAGCCTGCATGGCAGCTTTGTGTTATTAGAGTAAACATTGCAACATTTTCTTGTTACATTTCACCTGTTTGATCTTTTATATCACTTTTTACGTTTAAAAAATTTTTCAATTGTATTTTCAAAATGTGCCGTGGGGCCGCAAAAAAATTACCTGCGGGCCGCAAATGGCCCCCGGGCCGCACTTTGGACACCCCTGCCTTACACATAGCCTCACACGTACACACTCCTGGGTTTTCTCGCACACTCCATTTCCTTAGTTTAGTTTATTAGTTAGTATTGTTTATTATTATTATATATATTGACTAGATATATAATAAATTATTGAACATTATAGTCCCCTGGTGTCTGAGCCGTCATCTCCCTTCTGTTAAACATAACAGGGCCAACCCAACTCCTGAAAAACAACCTCACACCATAATTCCTCCTCCACCAAATTTCACACTCTGCACAATGCAGTCCGAAATGTAGCGTTCTCTTAGTAACCTCCGAACCCAGACTCGTCCATCAGATTGCCAGATGGAAAAGCGTGATTCATCACTCCAGAGTCCAGTGGTAACGTGCTTTTATTTTCTGCATCCCACGGTTTGCATTGGACTTGGTGACGTATGGCTTAGATGCAGCTGATCGGCCATGGAAACCCATTCCATGAAGCTCTCTGCGTACTGAACATGGGCTAATTGGAAGGTCACATGAAGTTTGGAGCTTTGTAGCAACTGACCGTGCAGAGCTTCAGCATCCACTGACCCCTCCTCTGTCAGTTTACGTGGCCTACCACTTGGTGGCTGAGTTGCTGTTGTTCCCAAACTCTTCACTTTTCTTATAATAAAGTTGACCTTCTCAGTTGGTAATTTATGCGTCATATAACGTACACTTATTCAGCCTGTTGTTCACTATTCTTTATTTATTTTAAATTGCCTTTCAAATGTTGATTCTTGGTGTTGGATTTTATCGAATAAATTTCCCCCAAAAATGCGACATATACTCCAGTGCGACTTATATATGTATTTTTTTTCCTTCTTTATTATGCATTTTCGGCCGGAGCGACTTATAATAGATTTAGACAAACTTTAATAATCCACAAGGGAAATTGTTCCACACAGTAGCTCAGTTACAATGATGGAAAGTGTAAGAATGGAATGGACAATGCAGGTATAAATAGACTAAATATAGCGATGTAAAATATAACATATGTACGTAATATTTACATAATATTATGTAAATATATAAGATATAATATCATATATTACGTCTATATCGTATATACCAGGGGTCGGGAACCTTTTTGGCTGAAATAGCCAAAAATCCAAATATTTTAAAATGTATTTCCGTAAGAGCCATATCATTTTTTTTTTTAACACAGAACACAACTAAACACGTGCATTTTTAAGTAAGACCAACATTTGTACAGTATAATAGGTCTCTTATTCTTTATAATAACATTGTTATTCTGAAGCTAACTATGAAGGGGGTGTGGCCCGCCGGCCTGCAGCGAACTGGGGTGTGCCAGGACCGGCCTCGAAATCAGCGAGAGCTGCGTAGATGGCCCACCTGAGCCTTGTTATCTAATCACCTGTCGCTCTGTTATAAGCAGCAGCCAGGAGGAGAGACGGGGTTGGGGCTGGAGCCAGAGCGCGAGCGAGAACGAAAGACAAAAATACAATTGCTGGAAAGCAACTGAGGTACTTAGAACCCCTGAAGAACCCCCAGTAGGACAAGCCCCACACTAACCAATAATGAATAAATAACTTCTTAACGCAACTTCTTGAACAGGTGCGGTAGTAAACGGATGGATGGATTAAAAATGCATGAGAATGTTTTAGGTTTTGAACATTATTTTTAACACTTATTACAAGTGGAATTAGTCATTACTTATCATATTAAGCAATGTCAGCTAAGATTTATCCGAGAGCCAGGTGCAGTCATCAAAAGAGCCACATCTGGCTCGCGAGCCATAGGTTTCCTACCCCTGGTATATACAATATATAACAATTACCATACACAATATTACAGTATATGTGACAGCTGTATATGTGACAGGTGTCAGGTAATAGACAGATATTGTCATGGTTAGTGGTCACGTTCTGTTTTGTTTTGGATTCATCGGACACTCTTGTTTGTTTTTTCACCATGCCGACCAATCAGTTCACCTGTCCTCACGACTCACGCACCTGATTCATTTGAACTCACGCACCTGTTTTCAATCACCACAGCACTATTTAAGCCTGTAGTTGCCAGGCAGTCTGCCTGGCGACATCACCCTCTATCACCTTCTACTCACCCTCGAAACACCCTTGTAATCCATGCTGATGATCCATGTTCCTTTCTCGTTCCAAGTAAGTTTTGCGTTATTCATGCCATAAGGCAAGTTTTTGTTTCATGCCCATAGTTTTGCCTTAGTGCAAGTTTTTTTGTTTTCATAGCCAAATTTGTACTTCCTTTTTGTGTATACCCTTTGTTTTGTTTGTACTCTTTGAGTTAAAATTAAAAGATTTTCTTAACTTTACGCAATGTCCGTTCCAATCGCTTTACACCACGGGAAAACAAACCACGCCACAGTCCACGCCCTCACAGATATCATCCATTGCTGTATGGCGAGTGATTATACAGCTGGATGAAGTGCGGAATGAAGGAGTTCTTGAATCGAACACTGTGGGAACGAAGCTGAAGGAGCCTGTTGGAGTTTCAACTCCACCATCTAGGCAGTAGAGATGCGCGGTTTGCGGTCTCATCCGCGGAGTCGGGCGGTTGACATGACGAAAAAATAGATTTTAATTAGATTCGGGCGGGTGGCGGTTGAACCATCCGGAAATATTTGACATGCACAGTTCTGTGATCGGTATCCTTTACCATTCAAAGAACCATTTAAGACCCGTGTCATAAAGCGAAGAAGACAATAAGACGCTATTATTCTCCTGAATGATTGCCGGTAGTCACCCAGATAATAAGTATTAGGGTGTGCTGTGAAGCCATTGGCTTTGTCGCCTACTACAACGTGTACGATCTGCTTGTCAGTCCAGCATCATGCTGTGTGTGGCTTCCGCGGCAACAAAAACACGACTGCAAGGCATGCTGGGTGACACAGAGTACACTAATGGTTGTGATATAAAGAATTGTAACACTCTTAGTAACATGAGCCACGCTGTGAAGCCACACCAATTAAGAACGACAAACACATTTCGGGAGAACATCCTCACGGTAACACAACATAAACGTAACACAACAAATACCCATAATCCTTTGTATCCGTGACACTTCCTGAATATATTTTACACCCCCCCCCCCCCCCCCCCCCCCCCCGTCCGTCGGTAAGGTGGGCGGGGTTGGGGGTGCGGGGGTGTAAAATATATTCAGGAAGTGTCACGGATACAAAGGATTATGGGTATTTGTTGTGTTGCGTTTGTGTTGTGTTACTGTGAGGATGTTCTCCCGAAATGTGTTTGTCAATCTTGTATTGTGGGACTTCACAGCGGGGCGCATATATTAGTAAATGTTAAAGTTGTTTATATCACAACCATCAGTGTACTCTGTATTACCCAGTACGCCTTTCAATCTTGAACGTGTGATTGCGGAAGCTGCACACAACATGTTGCCGGACCAACAATCGGTTCGTACATGTTGTTGAAGGTGTCTAAGGCAATGGCTTCACAGCACGCCCATATTCTTGTAATCAGGATGAACGCTATTGGATAGTCACGGGAACGTTAGCGGCTCCAATTGTCTTCATTACTCTGTGAAACAGGTTTAAATAGCTCTGTGAGTGGTAAAGGCGGACAACCTCTGATGTATTTCAGCCGGCGGGTATGGTCCGGATAAAATGTTGGTTCGGGTGGACGGCGGGTGGATGACGACTTTGGTGATGCGGATGCGGATGATATAATTGCCTATCCGCGCATCTCTAGTAGGCAGGATCCAAAAAAAATCCCCCAAAATACGGTAACTAAGCCTCCAAAATGAATGAAAGAAATACAAGTTTGTGATTCATGTAGGGGAATGTTTGCATGAGAATGAACAAACCCCCCAAGCTACTTTCCCTATCACACAACAATCGCTTAACATATTTTTTATTTTCCCCCTCATGAACACAAATCCGCCTACAGTGGAACATCTTTGAGATCGTTTTTTTTTATCAACCATATAATACATGTATATTATGTAATGTGTGTCTGAAGAGATGTCTGTTTTCATATGATCGCTCACACACACACACACACACACACACACACACACACACACACACACACACACACACACACACATACACACACACACGCACAGTGAAGTCGAGTCAGTAGAGTACATTTCCAGGCATCAACTCAGATGAAGCAAGACCGTGAGTCACCGACGCCACATTGGCGGCTTTAAGTATCAACACCGGGCTTCCTTCCATGTTTCTTGTGCGCCCGACATCTTACACCCGCCCACATTTGCTTTAAGTGTAAAGAACAACACTGTGAGACATCACACACACACGCACACACAAACACACACACACACATACACACACTCACAGGACCATTAACACGCTGAATGAAATCTATTACACAATTTAGCAGCTGCATTTGTATCATCATTCATTTAATCGTGTAGTTACCGTATTTTCCGGACCATAGGGCGCACCGGATTAAAATGCGCGCTGCCGGTGAATGGTCTATTTTTGATCTGTTTTCCTATATAAGGTGCACCGGATTGTAGGCCTTAAAGGAGTTCACTTTGTGAACAAATGTGTGAGCAAATTATCCAACAATTTAAGAGAAACATTTCTCAACCAGCTATTGGAAGGAATTTCGGGATTTCACCATCTACGCTCCGTAATATCATCAAAAGGTTGAGAGAATCCGGAGAAATCAATGCACGTAAGCGGCAAGACCGTGACTTCCGATCCCTCAGGCGGTACTGCATTAAAAAAACGACATCAGTGTGTCAAGGATATCACCACATGGGCTCAGGAACACTTCAGAAAACCACTGTCAGTAACTACAGTTGGTTGCTATATCTGTAAGTACAAGTTAAAACTCTACTATGCAAAGCCAAAGCCATTTATCAACAACACCCAAAAACGCAGCCGGCTTCACTGGTCCCGAGCTCATCTAAAATGGACTGATGCAAAGTGGAAAAGTGTTCTGTGGTCTGACGAGTCCATATTTCAAATTGTTTTTGGAAACTATGGATGTTGTGTCCTCCGGAAAAAGAGGAAAAGAACTATCCGGATTGCTATAGGCGCAAAGTTCAAAAGCAAGCATCTGTGATGGTATGGGGGTGTATTAGTGCCCAAGGCATGGGTAACTTACACATCTGTGAAGGCACCATTAATGCTGAAAGGTACATACAGGTTTTGGAACAACATATGCTGCCATCTAAGCGCCGTCTTTTTCATGGATGCCCCTGCTTATTTCAGCAAGCCACATTCAGCAAGTGTTACAACAGCGTGGCTTCGTAAAAAAAGAGTGCGGGTACTTTCCTGGCACGCCTGCAGTCCAGACCTATCTCCCATTGAAAGTGTGTGGCGCATTATGAAGCGTAAAATACGACAGCAGAGACCCCGGACTGTTGAACGACTGAAGCTCTACATAAAACAAGAATGGGAAAGAATTCCACTTTCAAAGCTTCAACAATTAGTTTCCTCAGTTCCCAAACGTTTATTGAGTGTTGTTAAAAGAAAAGGTGATGTAACACAGTGGTGAACATGCCCATTCCTAACTACTTTGGCACGTGTTGCAGCCATGAAATTCTAAGTTAATTATTATTTGCAAAAAAAAAATAAAGTTTATGAGTTTGAACATCAAATATCTTGTCTTTGTAGTGAATTCAACTGAATATGGGTTGAAAAGGATTTGCAAATAATTGTATTCCATTTATAATTACATCTAACACAATTTCACAATTCATATGGAAACGGGGTTTGTACAAGTTAAAACTCTACTATGCAAAGCGAAAGCCATTTATCAACAACACCCAGAAACGCAGCCGAGCTCATCTAAAATGGACTGATGCGAAGTGGAAAAGTGTTCCGAGGTCTGACGAGTCCACATTTCGAATTGTTTTTGGAAACTATGGACGTACTGTCTTCCGGAACAAAGAAGAAAAGAACCATCCGGATTGCTATAGGCGCAAACTTCAAAAGCCGGCATCTGTGATGGTATGGGGGTGTATTAGTGCCCAAGGCATGGGTAACTTACACATCTGTGAAGGCACCATTAATGCTGAAGGTACGTACAGGTTTGCGAGCAACATATGTTGCTATCCAAGCAAGGTTATCATGGACGCCCCTGCGTATTTCAGCAAGACAATACCAAGCCACGCATTACAACAGCGTGGCTTCACTTCACTGGTTTTGTATTATAAATGACAACTGCGGAGGATGAATGTCCCACAACCAGGATAGAGGAAAAGAAGGAGCCTATAGACCACAGCGTAATCTCAGACAATAATGGCGGAAGCGCGCACACTTTTGGGACTTTTGCAGATCACAAATACACATCAGCAGGGACTAATGGGTGGGAACAGTTGGTTTTGTAAAATACTGCGAAACAGAACGCCAGATAATAGCAGTGTCTCAATTCGGCGGGTGCATCCTTCTCAGCGTGTATATACTCAATTTGAAAAAGTAAAAATGTGACCAGGTTTTCCAAAATAAATCAACTCAAGTTATGGAAAAAAAATCCCAACACGGCACTTCCATATTTATTATTGAAGTCACAAAGTGCATTATTTTTTTTAACATGCATTAAAAGAGCAGCTTGGAGTTTGGGACATGCTCATGAGGAGGTTGAGGTGGGCAGGGGTTGTGGGGGCGGGGTTGAGGTGTGGGGGTGGGGGGCAGAGGCAACTATTTCCAGATCGACACCGTTTTTAAACAATAGTCAACAACAAAAGGAGATAACGTCTGCAGGAACCTACCACATAGCGAAGGACATACACTATTTGATTTCCTATTATGCAGCTCATTTTTATACGACACTTATAGAAATATCTTGTGTGACATCATGCACAAAAGTGCGCTTTGTTTGTTTTAAACTATTGTAATGGCGTTCTGTACCAAAAGTGCACGTCAATTTAGTGTTGTTTTCATATGTCATCTTAGTGACATCATGCACAAAAGTGCACTCATAGCTTGTTTAAAAATGTCTCTGACAATCTTGCACTTTCTGTTTTGGAAATGACATGAATGTTTGTCTTACTGCTTAATAACTGTTTAATAAATACACTTTTGATCAAATGACTTAGTTGTGATTTCCCTCTCTGCATGAATGTTTAAAATGAGCATATATTAATGCAGTATGAAGAAGAACCTTTTAATGTAGACACATAGAATCATCATACTGCTGTGATTATATGCATCAAGTGTTCATTCAAGGCTAAGGCAAAATATCAAGATATATATCGTGTATCGTGACATGGCCGAAAAATATCGGGATAAAAGGCCATATTGCCCAGCCCTATTCACAAGCATAAAAATAAATCCACCATTAACTAACAATTAGGAATACCCGCTTGAAAATGCTTGTCAGCGGGTGACATATCTCCATGACAACCATCCGCCATGATCGGTCGGCTCTAACTGCAGGATTATCAGAAGCCGGCTGTGCTTAGCCTCTTCCTCAGATAAAAGGTGAAGGACCAAAGAACACGAACAACGATTGACATTCTTCTTTTAAAAGGAATTGCACTTTTTTTTTTAATTTTGCCTATCGTTCACAAATATTATGAAAGATGCATTCTAAATATTGAATTAACATTAATAAAACAAGGGAGGGGGCTTCACGGTGGAAGAGGGGTTAGTGCGTCTGCCTCACAATACGAAGGTCCTGCAGTCCTGGGTTCAAATCTAGGCTCGGGATCTTTCTGTGTGGAGTTTGCATGTTCTCCCCGTGAATGCGTTGGTTCCCTCCGGGTACTCCGGCTTCCTCCCACCTCCAAAGACATGCACCTGGGGATAGGTTGATTGGCAACACTAAATTGGCCCTAGTGTGTGAATGTGAGTGTGAATGTTGTCTGTCTATCTGTGTTGGCCCTGCGATGAGGTGGCGACTTGTCCAGGGTGTACCCCGCCTTCCGCCCGATTGTAGCTGAGATAGGCGCCAGCGCCCCCCGCAACCCCGAAAGGGAATAAGCGGTAGAAAATGGATGGATGGAAAACAATGGAGGTCCTCTATTTCGCCCATAAAATCCAATAAAAAAACATTCAAAAAGCGCCAACAAAACTCCATTTACATATCGTGAGTTAAATTCTAACCAATTCTATTAGTGATATTGTTATTATAAGTGCTAACGCAGAAAAACTATTAATAGCGGCACTGTGATCCCCACAGTGTGTCTCTATGTTTACATCATCGAGTGGTCTGCTGCTTCCTCGCTTCCCTGCTCCCTATACATTTATTGTAGATCATAAATCACCTGGGCTGAAGAAGAAGTCTGAGTAGATATTTGACAGCCATTTAGGACTTGAAAATGGTGAGAACAACACAAAAAGACGCTTGGTCACCCTCCCCGCCACGTTACTTTGTGAGGATTATGACTCATCTAAAATGGAATATATAACCATTTTAGCAGTTGGCATCCTAATGACAGCAGACGTTGTACAGTGAGTGACATTTTATTATGTTTGTTGGCTCTCATAAAGTCTGCAGTGAGTATAACCCATCCATCCATTTTCTACCGCTTATTCCCTTCGGGGTCGCGGGAGGCGTTGGAGCCTATCTCAGCGACAATCGGGCGGAAGGCGGTGTACACACTAGACAAGTCGCCGCCTCATCACAGTGGTGTAAATCGTAAATAAAAACAGAATACAATGATTTGCAAATCCTTTTCAATATATTTAATTAAATAGAGTGCAAAGACGGGATATTTAATGTTCGAACTGAGAAAATTGATTTTTTTGTTTTTGTTTTAGCAAATAATCATTCACTTTGAATTTGACGGCAGCAACACATTGCAAAAAAGTTGGCACAGGGGCATTTTTACCACTGCGTTACATGGCCTTTCCTTTTAACAACATTCAGTAAATGTTTGGGAACTGAGGAGACCAATTTTTTAAGTTTTTCAGGTAGAATTCTTTCCCATTCCTGCTTGATGTACAGCTTGAGTTGTTCAATAGTCTGGGGTCTTCGTTGTGGTATTTTAGGCTTCATATTGTGGCACCCATTTTCAATGGGGGACAGGTCTGGACTACAGACAGGCCAGTCTAGTACCCGCACTCTTTTACTATGAAGCCACGCTGTTGTAACACGTGCAGAATGTGGCTTGTCATTGTCCTGCTGAAATAAGCAGGGGCGTCCATGAAAAAGAAGTTGTTTGGATGGCAAAACCTTTCAGTATTAATGGTGCCTTCACAGATGTGTAAGTTACGCATGCCTTGGGCACTAATACACCCTCATACCATCACAGATGCTGGCTTTTGAACTTTGTGCCTGTAACAGTCTGGATGGTTCTTTTCCTCTAAGGTCTGGAGGACACAACGTACTTAGTTTCCCCCCAAAATTTGAAATGTGGACTCGTCAGACCACAGATCACTTTTCCACTTTGCATCAGTCCATCTTAGATGAGCTCGGGCCCAGTGAAGCCAGCTGCGTTTCTGGGTGTTGTTGATAAATGGCTTTCGCTTTGCATAGTAGAGTTTTAACTTGTACTTACGGATGTAGCGACAAACTAGTTGCTGAAAGTGGTTTTCTGAACTGTTCCTGAGCCCATGCGGTTATATCCTTTACACAGTGATGTCGCTTTTTTATGCAGCACCGCCTCAGGGATTGAAAGTCACGGGCTTGCCGCTTACGTGCAGTGATTTCTTCAGATTCTCTTAACCTTTTGATGATATTACAGACCGTACATGGTGAAAACCCTAAATTCCTTGCAACAGCTCGTTGAGAAATGTTGTTCTTAAAATGTTCATCAATTTGCTCACGCATTTGTTCACAAAATGGTGACCCTCGCCCCATCCTTGTTTGTGAATGACTGAGCATTTCATGGAAGCTGCTTTTATACCCAATCATGGCACCCACCTGTTCCCAATTAGCCTGATCACCTGTGGGAAGTTCCAAATAAGTGTTTGATGAGCATTCCTCAACTTTCTCAGTCTTTTTTGCCACTTGTTCCAGCTTTTTTGAAACATGTTGCAGGCATCAAACTCCAAAAGTGTTTCTCAGTTCAAAACTTTTAAGTATGTTGTCTTTACATTCTATTCAATTGAATATAGGTTGAAAAGGATTTGCAAATCATTGTATTTTGGTTTTATTTACCATTTACACAACGTGCCAACTTCACAGGTTTTGGGTTTTGTAGAATAAAGTTGTATAATTAGGATAAAAAGTCATAATTTTACAGAAATAACATAATTATGATAAAAAAAGTAGCACTTTTATGGAAATAAAGATTTTTTTCCCACAGGTATGAATTAGAATCCTTTTTGCGCCAAAACAAGGTAATGTATCAGCTTCTTGGTATTAAAATAACTCTTGCTAAGTTTCCCACATAAGACTTACATTGTTTCTGGAAAACATAACACAGAGTGTTTAAAGCCAATTATTAAGCAGATGTAGATCCAGATGGAGATAGAACTAATGAACCAATCAGATGCAGTAAACGGTGCAGTTTGGTGGCGACGCCTTGAGTGCGTTCTGGTTTACATAGTTCAACATACTTGCTGCAGGACTAAGTAAGTAGTACAAGTCGGACGGAGTTCAACATACAAACCCCGATTCCATATGAGTTGGGAAATTGTGTTAGATGTAAATATAAACGGAATACAGTTATTTGCAAATGATTTTCAACCCATATTCAGTTGAATATGCTACAAAGACAAGATATTTGATTTTCAAACTCATAAACTTTATTTTTTTTGCAAATAATAGTTAACTTAGAATTTCATGGCTGCAACACGTGCCAAAGTAGTTGGGAAAGGGCATGTTCACCACTGTGTTACATCACCTTGTCTTTTAACAACACTCAATAAACATTTGGGAACCGAGGAAATTAATTGTTGAAGCTTTGAAAGTGGAGTTCTTTCCCATTCTTGCTTTATGTAGAGCTTCAGTCGTTCAACAGTCTCCACTGTTGTATTTTATGCTTCATAATGCGCCACACATTTTCGATGGGAGACAGGTCTGGACTGCAGGCGGGCCAGGAAAGTTCTCGCACCTTTTTTTTATGAAGCCTGTTCTAACAGGTGCTGAATGTGGCTTGGCATTGTCTTGCTGAAATAAGACAGCGCTAAGATGGCAACATATGTTGTTCCAAAACCTGTATGTACCTTTCAGCATTAATGTTGCCTTCACAGATGTGTAAGTTACCCATGCCTTGGGCACTAATGCACCCTCATACCATCACAGATGCTGGCTTTTGAATTTTGCGTCGATAACAGTCTGGATGGTTCACTTCGCCTTTGGTCGGGATGACACAATGTCGAATATTTTCAAAAACTATTTGAAATGTGGACTCGTCAGACCACAGAACACTTTTGCACTTTGCATCAGTCCATCTTAGATGATCTCGGGCCCAGAGAAGCCGGCGGCGTTTCTGGATGTTGTTGATAAATGGCATTCACTTTGCATAGTAGAGCTTTAACTTGCACTTACAGATGTAGCGAAGAACTGTATTTAGTGAAAATGTTTTTTATCATGTTAGACCCGCTCGACATCCATTGCTTTCCTCCTCTCCAAGGTTCTCATAGTCATCATTATCACCGACGTCCCACTGGGTGTGAGTTTTCCTTGCCCTTATGTGGGCCTACCGAGGATGTCGTAGTGGTTTGTGTTGTGGTTTGTGCAGCCCTTTGAGACACTAGTGATTTAGGGCTATATAAGTAAACATTGATTGATTGATTGATTTTGTGAAGTGTTCCTGAGCCCAACTAAGCCCATGTGGTGATATCCTTTAGATATTGATGTCGGTTTTTGATACAGTACCCTCTGAGGGATCGAAGGTCACTGTCATTCAATGTTGGTTTCTGGCCATGCCGCTTAAGTGGAGGGATCTCTCCAGATTCTCTGAACCATTTGATGATGTTATGGACCGTAGATGATGCAATTGCACTTTGAGAAACGTTGTTCTTAAACTGTTTGACTATTTGCTCACGCAGTTGTGGACAAAGGGGTGTACCTCGCCCCATCCTTTCTTGTGAAAGACTGAGCATTTTTCGGGAAGCTGTTTTTATACCCAATCATGGCACCCACCTGTTCCCAATTAGCCTGCACACCTGTGGGGTGTTCCTAATAAGTGTTTGATGAGCATTCCTCAACTTGATCAGTATTTATTGCCACCTTTCCCAACTCCTTGTCACGTGTTGTTGGCATCAAATTCTAAAGTTAATGATTACTTGCAACAAAATAAAATGTTTATCAGTTTGAACATCAAATATGTTGTCTTCGTAGCATATTCAACTGAATATGGGTTGAAAAAGATTTGCAAATCATTGTATTCCGTTTATATTTACATCTAACACAATTTCCCAACTCATATGGAAACGGGGTTTGTAGTAAAAGTCTGACATAGGTCAACATGTTTGTTGCCATATGAGTTATGCAGCATAACCTGGACTAGGTGAGTATATTTTCAAGTCTGTAGGGGTAAACAAAGCATTGTTGCTCTTGTTGCTGTGCCTTTCAAGTTTGTGAGCCACATATAACATGACATCCGTCATGTCACGCTAACAACATAAATGTACTTGTGAAAATTGAATAGTGTAAAGAAGGGGTGCCGTGCACATGTGCAGGAAGTGTGCACTGTCAAGAGCACCCTTGACTGACTCGGAGCTTATCAATCACACAGAGCTCTCTAGTGCAGGTCACTCGGAAAAAAGCAAAGCTGTTCATCTTGCGTTTTGACGGGTGGAACAAGTTTAGGAACGGTCACATTAGGGCAGTGGTTCTCAACCTTTTTTCAGTGATGTACCCCCTGTGAACATGTTTTTAATTTAAGTACCCCCTAATCAGAGCAAAGCATTTTCGGTTGAAAAAAAGAGATAAAGAGGTAAAATACAGCACTATGTCATCATTTTCTGATTCAGTAAAATGTATAACAGTGCAAAATATTGCTCATTTATAGTGGACTTTCTTGAACTATTTGGGAAAAAAGATATAAAGATAACTAAAAAGTTGTTGAAAAATAAACAAGTTGTTCTTCAATTTGTCATCCCCACAGTAAGAATTGAACTGGACAAGAAAGCATTTAGGTTTTGAGGACCAAAAGCTTGGAATGACCTACAATTGAATATTCAACTTCCAACTCTTGTTACATTAAATGAGTTTAAAGCTTCTGTGAAAGGATTGCTGTCTACCTTGTCTGTATGCACAAGTGTTATATGAGCAAGTTTTAATGTTGTAAATGTGATGTTTTATGTGTTGTTTACTGTTTTTAATGTAACCTTGCTGCTCCCCTCTGGGCCAGGTCTCCCTTGGAAAAGAGAACTTTGATCTCAATGGGATTTTACTTGGTTAAATAAAGGCTAAATAAAAAAGAAATAAGTGATTAAATTATGATTAAAGATTTCTACACATAGAAGTAATCATCAACTTAAAGTGCCCTCTTTGGGGATTGTAATAGAGATTCATCTGGATTCATGAACTTCATTCTAAATAAATAATAATAAATAATAAATAATAATACATCTTCAACATCAATATTTATGGAACATGTCCACAAAAAATCTAGCTGTCAACACTGAATATTGCTTTGTTGCATTTCTTTTCACAGTTTATGAACTTACATTCATATTTTGTTGAAGTATTATTCAATAAATATATTTATAAAGGATTTTTGAATTGGTTCTATTTTTAGAATATTTGAAAAAAATTTCACGTACCCCTTGGCATACCTTCAAATAGCACCAGGAGTACGCGTACCCCCATTTGAGAACCACTGCATTAGGGTCACATGAAAGGCTTTAAAGGGTAAAAAATATCAGGCCAGGCTTGGTAATCCAGATAGGGTCGACTAGAGCAGTGGTTCTCAAATGGGGGTACTCGTACCCCTGGGGGTACTTGAAGGTATGCCAAGGGGTACGTGAGATTTTAAAAAAAATATTCTAAAAATAGCAACAATTCAAAAATCCTTAATAAATATATTTATTGAAAAATACTTCAACAGTTCATAAACTGTGAAAAGCTCGATTTTTGGTGTACATGTTTCATAAATATTGATGTTAAAGATTTCTTTTTTTGTGAAGAAATGTTTAGAATTAAGTTCATGAGTTCTATTACAATCCCCAAAGAGGGCACTTTAAGTTGATGATTACTTCTATGTGTAGAAACCTTTATTTATAATTGAATCATTTGTTTATTTTTTAACAAGTTTTTAGTTATTTTTATATCATTTTTTCCAAATAGTTCACAAAAGACCACTACAAATGAGCAATAATTTGCACTGTTATACAATTTAATAAATCAGAAACTGATGACCTAGTGCTGTATTTGACTTTTTTTATCTTTTTTTCTCAACCAAAAATGCTTTGCTCTGATTAGGGGATACTTAAATTCAAAAAATGCTCACAAGGGGTACATCACTGAAAAAAAGGTTGAGAACCACTGGACTAGAGGAAACTTGACTATTTTTTGTTTTAATGAAGATCTTTCTCCGTTTGTCCAAAAAGTCTTCTTCACTCGCGTTGCCTTGGTGTATGGACACATTGCACTGCAAAAAGTTAGTGTTCAAAAAAAGAAAAAAAAGATACATTTTATTTGAACTAAGCAAAATTATCTGCCGATTGAACAAGAAAAATTTGGCTTGTCAAGACTTTCCAAAACAAGTATAATTAACTAACCTCAATGAACCCCAAAATACCTTAAAATAAGTATACTCTCACTAATAAAAAGTGCATTTTTGTTCAATATGTTGAAAAATATTCTTAAATTAAGTAAATGCTAGTGCCATTATCTTGACATCATGATATGTGCTCGGTGTCATGATTTTGTTTTCATGCTTGAAGTAAGAAATGATTGCTTTAAAAAAACAGTTTTATACTTGTGAATATTAATGACACAGCTTTGCAACAGTTGATATTCTAGTTTCAAGCGTGTTTTTGTCATGTTTGGTGATCATGTTTAGTTTGTTTGGTTTTTGCACTCTGTCAGTTCCTGTTTTTTCACTCGCCGTTTTGTCACCATGACTACCAATCAGTTCACCAGTCCTCACGACTCACGCACCTGATTCATTTGAACTCCCGCACCTGCTTTCATCACCGCATCACTATTTAAGCCTGTCATTTTCTGTTGGACATCACACTCCTGACACTTCTGATTGCTCACTTCTTGCCATAGTTTCATGCTTTTCACGTCACAGTAAGTGTTTTTAGGGCTGCGAATCAACACGATTCTCGATTCAAAAACAATTTTTTGCTGATTTAAAAGGATTCTGTATTCATTCAATACATAGGATTTCAGCAGGATCTACCCCAGTCTGCTAAAATGCTAGCAGAGTAGTAGATTTTTGTAAAAAGCTTTTATAATTGTCAAGGACAATGTTTTATCAGCTGATTGCAATAATGTAAATTTGTTTTAACTATTAAACAAACCAAAAATATGACTTATTTTATCTTTGTGAAAATATTGGAGACAGTGTGTTGTCAAGCTTATGAGATGCGATGCAAGTGTAAGCCACTTTAATTTTTACAAATGTCTAATGATAATGTCAATGGGCGATTTTTAATCACTGCTATGCTGAAATCATAACTAATATTGATACAGTTGTTGATAATATTCATTTTTGTTTCACTACTTTTGGTTTGTTCTGTGTCGTGTTTGTGTCTCCTCTCGAGTGCTCTGTTTATTCCAGTTCTGAGTGTTGCTGGGTCAGGTTTGGTTTTGGAATTGGATTGCATTGTTATGGTATTGCTGTGTATTGTTTTGTTGGAATGATAAAAAAAAAAAAAAAATTATTAAAAAATGAGAATCGATTCTGAATCGCACAACGTGAGAATCGCGATTCAAATTCGGTCTGTAACATTTTTTATTTTCAATCTATGGATGTATAACTGTTTGTTTGCTTTGTTGACCATTGACCGAAGAACAATAAACTTGAACTAAACTTGAACTATATAAACTTGAATCGATTTTTTCCCACACCCCTAGTAGTTTTGTTTCATGTTCTTGGTCTGTTTATGTGTTAGTTTTGTTCCTGCGTTAAGTTTGTTCCCCGCCTTGTGCGCGCCGTTTGTTTTTGTAGTACTTTTGAGTGTTAAAATTAAATTATATTCGTTCCTTCTACAGTTGTCCGGAAAAGTTTTACTCAATATAGGTCATCAAATCTCAGCAACAAGCTTTAATATCTTACTGAGATCATTTAGGACCAAAACACTTAAAACAAGTAATAGACTCTAACATAAAATCGGTTTAGTGAGAAGAACTATCTTATCAGACAGAAAATAAGCAAATATCACCCTTATTTGAGATATTTAACCTTAATTAGATATCAGTTTTTGCAGTGTGGAAGATACTGTTCACTGCAAAAAATAAAATCTAAGTAAGTTGAAATATCTCAAATATGGGGGATATTTGCTTATTTTCTGTCTGATAAGATAATTATTCTCACTCAGCAGATTTTATGTTAGAGTGTTTTACTTGTTTTAAGGGTTTTGGTCCTAAATGATCTCAGTAAGATATTACATCTTGTCTCTGAGATTTGATGACCTATATTGAGTAAAACATGCTTGAAACGAGAGTATCAAGTGTTGCAAAGCTGTGTCATCAACACTCACAAATATAAAACTACTTTGTTCAAAGTAATAATTTCTTATTTCAAGCATGAAAAAAAAAATCATGACTTTGACACAATTAAATCAGATGACAGCCAAATGGACTTTGCTGTTTTATTTTCAATGAAACAATAGAAAATGCGTACTCATATAGTAGTACAGTTGTTATTAATGAGAATATACTTATTTTAAGGTATTTTGGGGTTCATTGAGGTTAGCTAATTTTACTTGTTTTGGAAAGTCTTGACAAGCCGAATTTTCTTGTTCTATTGGCAGATAATTTTTCTTAGTTGAAATAAAATACCTCAAATTTTTGTATTTTTTATTCTTTTTTTTGAACACTGACTTGTTTGCCGTGTACGTACCCCAAAGCGGCCACAAATGATTGAAGGACGGGGCAGAGCTGGGTGAACTCAACGTTTGGCGATTTCCAAACCGATTTGCAAATTGGATAACATCTCGGAGAAACTTGTTCAGCTCCGCAAGGCGAAGTTATGATTGATTAGAGAGCCAGAACGGACAACTTACAGCACACATTGGAATGTCTTTGCTCGGTCTAAGCAAAACAAGCCTTATCTACAATTTGGCTCCTTCTGCATTGGACTTGGCAGCGTCACGCAGTAAACACACGAAAGAGGCACTGAATAACTCCACACTTGGGGATGTTGACTCTGTTCCGTGATGCCGAACGGCGCGACTTCCAGGCCTACGACAAACACGCACCCTTTGACTATAGGACCATAGGAGCTTACTTTGGGATTTGTTTATTTTTCCTTTTCCTCCTACCACCATGTTTACCTTTTTCCTATCTTTTTTGTGGTGCGCCGACCTTGTGGCGACCCAACAGTCTTCCTGTTCTGTCTACTCTATATACTATAAATGTTACTGCTTACTTTGTAACCCTTTTTGAAATGCTTCTCCTATCATTTATATGCCGGATAATGTATAGTGATTGTACAAACCCCGTTTCCATATGAGTTGGGAAATTGTGTTAGATGTAAATATAAAACAGAATAAAATGATTTGCAAATCCTTTTCAACCCATATTCAGTTGAATATGCTACAAAGACAACATATTTGATGTTCAAACTGATAAACATTTTTTTTGTGTGCAAATAATCATTAACTTTAGAATTTGATGCCAGCAACACATGACAAAGAAGTTGGGAAAAGTGTCAATAAATACTGATAAAGTTGAGGAATGCTCATCAAACACGTATTTGGAACATCCCACAGGTGTGCAGGCTAATTAGGAACAGGTGGGTGCCATGATTGGGTATAAAAACAGCTTCCCAAAAATGCTCAGTCTTTCACAAGAAAGGATGGGGCGAGGTACACCCCTTTGTCCACAACTGCGAGAGCAAATAATCAAACACACTTTAAGAACAACGTTTCTCAAAGTGCAATTGCAAGAAATTTAGGGATTTCAACATCTACGGTCCATAATATCATTAAAAGGTTCAGAGAATCAGGAGAAATCACTCCACGTAAGCGGCATGGCCTGAAACCAACATTAAAAGGCCATGACCTTCGATCCCTCAGACGGCACAGTATCAAAAACCGACATCAATCTCTAAAGGATATCACCACATGGGCTCAGTAACACTTCAGAAAACCACTGTCACTAAATACAGTTGGTCGCTACATCTGTAAGTGAAAGTTAAATCTCTACTATGCAAAGCGAATGCCATTTATCAACAACATCCAGAAACGCCGCCGGCTTCTCTGGGCCCGAGATCATCTATGATGGACTGGTGCAAAGTGTAAAAGTCTTCTTTGGTCTGACGAGTCCACGTTTCACATTGTTTTAGGAAATATTCTTAATTGTGTCATCCAGACCAAAGGAGAAGCGAACCATCCAGACTGATATTGACGCAAACTTGAAAAGCCAGCATCTGTGATGGTATGGGGGTGCATTAGTGCCCAAGGCATGGGTAACTTACACATCTGTGAAGGCACCATTAATGCTGAAAGCTACATACAGATTTTGGAACAACACATGCTGCCATCTCAGCGCCATCTTTTTCATGGACGCCCCTGCTTATTTCAGCAAGACATTGCCAAGCCACATTCAGCACGTGTTACAACAGCGTGGCTTCGTAAAAAAAAGGGTGCGGATACTTTCCTGGCCCGCCTGCAGTCCAGACCTGTCTCCCATCGAAAATGTGTGGCGCATTATGAAACGTAAAATACGACAGCGGAGACCCCGGACTGTTGACGGACTAAATCTCTACATAAAACAAGAATGGGAAATAATTCCACTTTCAAAGCTTCAACAATTAGATTCCTCAGTTCCCAAACGTTTACTGAGTGTTGTTATAAGACAAGGTGATGTAACACAGTGGTGAACATGCCCTTTCCCAACTACTTTGGCATGTTTTGCAGCCATGAAATTCTAAGTTAATTAATGTTTGCAAAAAAAAAAAAATTATGTTCATGAGTTTGAACATCAAATATCTTGTCTTTGTAGTGCATTTAATTGAATATGGGTTGAAAAGGATTTGCAAATGAATGTATTCTGTTTATATTTGCATTTAACACAATTTCCCAACTCATATGGAAACAAGGTTTATACTTCAAGTATTTTAAATATAGCCTGTGATTTTTGTTTTGTCGTCATTACATACAAACACACCTGTGGTGAGTCATGTTAAACATGTCTTACTTGTTGAGCTTGGCCATGTAAATCTTGATGTGACCAAAGTCTGGTCTTTCTGTGGGGTCCTCGGCCCAGCAGCCGTCCATCAGGATGGTCAGCTCCTCCGAGTGACATCTGTTGTCTGTCGTCGGCCGAAAGTAGGGCTTCTGACCGTTCCTGACCTTCTGCATGATCTCTGAAGTGAAGAGGAACACATTTGAAGTGATTGCTGCGAGTGTGAAAACATATCTTTTTGCTGTATTTCACCCCACTGGAAACATTCTATTTAAAATAGCATACCCACTTCCTCTGGTGTTGTTGTAAGTGTGGAGAAAAAACCCAACATATTTTAAAATTCTTGTTTGAGCCAAACAGCTAGTGGAAACCCCGCAAGGCCGTGGTAAATATCAATGTGGATATCGTACAGGTTGAACTCTTCCTCTTATATCGCAATAAAATATTTTAGTTATTACTGAGTACAAGCATTGAGGTGTTGTTTCACAAGTTGTGGCTGAAAAATTTCTAAATTTGCAGCATTTCTCCAAAAACGTTGCAGCAGAAGTTGCAACGTTTTCAAATCCCTCTTCATCCTTGAACTCACGCCGGGGCAATGTTGATCCTGACTGCCCTTTTATCCAGGTAGGCTCTGTCACGCCAAATTTTTTCCGGGGGGGGGAAGGTTTTTGTAGGGGGGAAGAAAATATATGCACTGTTAAGAAATATTCCCACTTTTCCTGTAATTTATTATTTATTTACGGTGCTTTTTAGGGAACATCTGCAACATATACAGCTGCAATTACACAGATTATTGCACAACTGCTCATTTTCATCTGTTGTCCCCACAATTCCATGTTTTCCATAACATAAGGGACCTTCAATCCCCTTGAGAATTCTTACTATTGCTATTTTTTGTATTTTTTCCCATTAATTCTACATTTTCCATTATCAAAATTCCCACTTTCTTATTTTGTTTGTTCAATAGATACTCTATCTGCAGCTTTTAAGTACATAATTTGCTAACAATTTCTTCAGAAAGTTGAAAGTTCAGTATTTCTTCCCTAATTCCTGTAAAATATTGTGGTTGTTTTTTTTCTTTTTTACATTTTCTTCCCCCCTACAAAAACCTCCCCCCCCCCCCGGAAGAAATTTGGCGTGACAGCCCCTCTAATGCCTGAAGGACCCCAATGAGGACGTGACAATACCAAGTTATATGATTCTTAAGGGTTACAGCTGCAAAATTAGTGGAGCAAAAATAACTTGAAAAGTTAGCATGCTGGAATGCTAAAATGTTTTCCTCTTTGTTAAGGGGTACAGCTGCAAAATTTGCAAAGCAAAAATAACTTGAAAAGTTAGCATGCTGCAATGCTAATATTTTTTCCTCACCGTTAAGGGGTACAGCTGCAAAATTAGCGAAGCAAAAATAGCTTGAAAGGTTAGCATGCTGGAATGCTAATATTTTTCCCTCACCGTTAAGGGGTACAGGTGCAAAATTAGCGAAGCAAAAATAACTTGAAAGGTTAGCATGCTGGAATGCTAATATTTTTTCCTCACCGTTAAGGGGTAGAGCTGGAAAATTAGCGAAGCAAAAATAGCTTGAAAGGTTAGCATGCTGGAATGCTAATGTTTTTTCCTCACCGTTAAGGGGTACAGCTGCAAAATTAGCAAAGCAAAAATAGCTTGAAAGGTTAGCATGCTGGAACGCTAATATTTTTTCCTCACCGTTAAGGGGTAAAGCTGCAAAATTAGCGAAGCAAAAATAACTTGAAAGGTTAGCATGCTGGAATGCTAATATTTTTTCCTCACCATTAAGGGGGTACAGCTGCAAAATTAGCGAAGCAAAAATAGCTTGAAAGGTTGGCATGCTGGAACGACAATCAGCCAATTATAAATGCTTTTAAAACAGGCAGCTGTGTGGGCTGCTTTAAGGTCCTTCCACCCTCATTGGGGTCCTTCAAGCATCAGCGGGGTTGTTACGCCAACTTTCTTCCGGGGGGAAGGTTTTTGTAGGGGGGAAGACATTTGGCGTGACAGCTCCGTTTTTTTTTTTTTCTCTCCTCAGGCAAAACTTTTCGTTTCTTTGGTTGTTTCGGAGCTTCGGCCATGTTAGCAGTAATTGCATGGAGGCGTTCTTCTTCTCATACTTGCTAACCTCGAGACCTCCGAATTCGGGAGATGGGGCGGGGGGCTCAAATCCAAACGGGTCATTTGGGGGAAGTATTAAAAAAGGACCGATTGTTTTATAGTGAAGTGTGAAGTGAATTATATTTATATCGCGCTTTTTCTCCAGTGACTCAAAGCGCTTTTACATAGTGAAACCCGATATCTAAGTTCCATTTAAACCAGTGTGGGTGGCACTGGGAGCAGGTGGGTCAAGTGCCTTGCCCAAGGACACAACGGCAGTGACTAGGATGGCGGAAGCGGGGATCGAACCTGCAACCCTCAAGTTGCTGGCACGTCCACTCTCCCAACCGAGCTATACCGCCACATAAATAAATATTTAAGCCTTGCCTCCATGGTTTGATTTCGAATTTATGTGACCAATGCAGATCCCAAATACACAACAGCAGATACCAATTGGTAAGAAATGTAGGCTTTGCATAAAAGCTCGATGTGATACACACATCGAGGTATCAAGGGACCCGGGTTGTCCCGATACCAATATTTTGGCACCAGCACCGGTACCAAAATGTATTTCCATACTTTTCGCTACTTTTCTAAATAAAGGGGACCACAAAAAAATGCATTATTCGCTTTATTTTAACACAAAATCTTAGGGTACATTAAACGTATGTTTCTTATTACAATTTTATTCTTAAATAAAATAGTGAACATAAAAGACAACTTGTCTTTTAGTAGTAAGTAAGCAAACAAAGGCTCTTAATTTCGTCTGCTGACGTATGCAGCAACATATTGTGTCATTTATCATTCTATTATTTTGTTAATATCATTAAGGACAAGTGGTAGAAAATTAATTAATAATCTACTTGTCCATCCATTTTCGACCGCTCATTCCCTTTCGGAGTCGCAGGGGGCGCTGGCGCCTATCTCAGCTACAATCCGGCGGAAGGCGGGGTACACCCTGGACAAGTCGCCATCTCATCGCAGGGCCAACACAGATAGACAGACAACATTCACACTCACATTCACACACTAGGGCCAATTTAGTGTTGCCAATCAACCTATCCCCAGGTGCATGTCTTTGGAAGCGGGAGGAAGCCGGAGTACCCAGAGGGAACCCACGCATTCACGGGGAGAACATGCAAACTCCACACAGAAAGATCCCTAGCCTGGATTTGAACCCAGGACTGCAGGACCTTCGTATTGTGAGGCAGACGCACTAACCCCCCTGCCACCGTGAAGCCCCAATCTACTTGTCCATTTACTGTTAATATCTGCTTACTTTCTCTTTTAACATGTTCTACCTACACCTCTGTTAAAATATAGTAATCACTAATTCTTCTGTTGTTTCGATACTTTACATTAGTTTTGGATGATACCACAAATTTGGATATCAATCCGATACCAAGTCGTTACAGGATCATACATTGGTCATATTCAAAGTCCTCATGTGTCCAGGGACATATTTCCTTAGTTTAGAAACATAATATACATTAAAAAAAAAAAGTTTTTGTGATGCTTAAAAAAAATTGATGTAATCATGTGTTTCCCCTAAGCACAAGATGCGGCGGCTCAACTTTTAGTGAAAACCAGACGGCACGACTCCATCCTTCCAGTCTCCCGACTCGACACTTATTACCAGTGGTTTTTAGAAGCCGTGTTAGCAGTCACCTTTAATACACCTCTTGGCTCCACTGTGAGCCAGCAGACAAACCACGATTGGCTGTTCCTGCTCCCTTAAAACTAAAAGGTGGTCGAGATTTTGCGGTCAGGGCCCCCTCAGCTCTGGAATGTCTTGCCAGAGGTTCTGAAAATCGCCCTCTGAAAATATCTTAACACGTTCAAGCTGTATTTACGGCATGTACTCTGCGTACACCAAAATAGGCTGGCTCTTTTCCACATTGAGGTACGGTAGCCTGAAGAATAAAGTGAAGACCGGGTCTGACGAGGATTCCGGTGATTCGAGTCCACATGTTTGAGGCGAAATTATTCAACTTGCTGCTGGCACTGACAGCCACGCTATGAAATCCCTCTGCAAGACTGCAAATAAACAAAACCCACATTGTTGGATGTACTTTACATTGATTTTTTCTAAAAACAATAGCCTATATCTGCAAGAATAAACCCTTTCTTTGTGTTCAAACTAGGGTTGTGCGGCATACCAGTACTAGTTTAGTACCACAGTACTAATGAATCATATTCAGTACTACACCGCCTCTAAAAAAGTACCGGTTGCCCGCCCCACATTGGGACATTGCTGGTTTTACAAGCAGAGGAGCATGTTCGGCAGTGCACAACCACGGAGTACTTGCAAACAGACACAGTGTGTAGACAGAAAAAGGAAAACAGACAAATTTTGGCTTGAAAACTAACAAGAAAGATGAAATTAAACGCAGAAACGCCCTCAGGAAGAGGTGCTTTAAGACATGACTAGCTAGCTAGTGGCTAACATCCAGCCGCAGTTTGCAGTGTTTTAGCTACTTCTAACTCACTAATCGTCACCTCAAAGGCGACAAATAAAGTACAAACCCTGTTTTCATATGAGTTGGGAAATTGTGTTAGATGTAAATATAAACGGAATACAATGATTTGCAAATCCTTTTCAACCCATATTCAATTAAAAGCACTACAAAGACAAAATATATGATGTTCAAACTCATAAACTTTATTTTTTGTTTTGCAAATAATAATTAACTTAGAATTTCATGGCTGCAACACGTGCCAAAGTAGTTGGGAAAGGGCATGTTCACCACTGTGTTACATCACCTTTTCTTTTAACAACACTCAATAAACCTTTGGGAACTGAGGAAATTAATTGTTGAAGCTTTGAAAGTGGAATTCTTTCCCATTTTTGTTTTATGTAGAGCTTCAGTCGTTCAACGGGCCGGGGTCTCCGCTGTCGTATTTTACGCTTCATAATGCGCCACACATTTTCGATGGGAGACAGGTCTGGACTGCAGGCGGGCCAGGAAAGTACCCGCACTTTTTTACGAAGCCATGCTGTTGTAACACGTGCTGAATGTGGCTTGGCATTGTCTTGCTGAAATAAGCAGGGGCGTCCATGAAAAAGACGGCGCTTAGATGGCAGCATATGTTGTTCCAAAACCTGTATGTACCTTTCAGCATTAATGGTGCCTTCACAGATGTGTAAGTTAACCATGCCTTGGGAACTAATGCACCCCCATACCATCACAGATGCTGGCTTTTGAACTTTGCGTCGTAACAGTCTGGATGGTTCGCTTCCCCTTTGGTCCGGATGACACGATGTTGAATATTTTCCAAAACAATTTGAAATGTGTATTCGTCAGACCACAAAACACTTTTCCAGTTTGCATCAGTCCATCTTAGATGATCTCGGGCTCAGGGAAGCCGGCGGCGTTTCTGGATGTTGTTGATAAATTGTTTTCGCTCTGCATAGTAGAGCTTTAACTTGCACTTGCAGATGTAGCGACCAACTGTATTTAGTGACAGTGGTTTTCTGAAGTGTTCCCGAGCCCATGTGGTGATATCCTTTAGAGATTGATGTCGCTTTTTGATACAGTGCCGTCTGAGGGATCGAAGGTCACGGTCATTCAATGTTGGTTTCCGGCCATGCCGCTTACGTGGAGTGATTTCTCCAGATTCTCTGAACCTTTTGATGATATTATGGACCGTAGATGTTGAAATCCCTAAATTTCTCACAATTGCACTTTGAGAAACGTTGTTCTTAAACTGTTTGACTATTTGCTCACGTTGTTGTGGACAAAGGGGTGTACCTCGCCCCATCCTTTCTTGTGAAAGACTGAGCATTTTTTGGGAAGCGGTTTTTATACCCAATCATGGCACCCACCTGTTCCCAATTAGCCTGCACACCTGTGGGATGTTCCAAATAAGTGTTTGATGAGCATTCCTCAACTTTATAAGTATTTATTGCCACCTTTTCCGACTTCTTTGTCACGTGTTGCTGGCATCAAATTCTAAAGGTAATGATTATTTGCAAAAAAAAAAAGTTTATCAGTTTGAACATCAAATATGTTGTCTTTGTAGCATATTCAACTGAATATGGGTTGAAAAGGATTTGCAAATCATTGTATTCCGTTTATATTTACATCTAACACAATTTCCCAATTCATATGGAAACGGGGTTTGTATGAAATAGACAAAAATTCTAAAATCTTGAAGTTATCATTCCCATAATGCATTATATATTTCAAACCATTTTAAGATTAAAAACAGTCAACAAAAATGGACAATATGACTGTAGTGGAGTTTACCTTTGGGGCTGAGATCCATGCCTTCAACATAGAAAGGTCCGTTCCTCAGAGCTATTTCCTGCAGGATGATGCCAAAACTGTACACATCACCCTTCTGCGTCCCCTGAGGAGGATGCTGGTCGTAAATGAGCAGCTCAGGAGCCGTCCACAGCTTTTCTAAATAAACAATTGAAGTAGTGTCAAAAAATTAGGTGGAAACATGGCAAGCGCAGGATTTTATTTGCCCACTTACTTGCGTAGACGGCATGGGAATCGTCGTTTTCGCAGGATGAGCGAAAGCTGGCGAGTCCGTAATCGGTGATTTTCAACACGAATCGGCTGTCCACCACACAATTAGATGACTTCAGATTTCCATGGCAGCCGAAGTAGCTGTTATGCAGATAGTTCATGCCCTGGAGGAGACCGGTGTTCATTCATGCAGCAAGGCACGTTTTCAACCTCCACACGAGGGCCCATAAAAACCGCACACATGGAAACAATAAACTTCAACAAGTGCCTGCGAGTTGAAGGTTAACAAAGAGAGACTACTCTCAAGGACGCCGCAGTCCCGGGGGAGATTAGGTGAAATTGTTGTTAATAACTCCGCTAGGTGGGACAGTCCCGACGGACTCATGTTCGGGATTTTGTGGAAGAGTTTTCAGACTGCGCAAAGCTCTGCTAGGTCGTCGATGCACAGCATTGCACACTGCAATAAGTCAGTGTTCAAAAACAAGAAAAAAAATACAAAAATTAGGGGTATTTTATTTGAACTAAGCAAAATTATTTGCCGATAGAACAAGAAAATTTGGCTTGTCAAGACTTTCCAAAACAAGTAAAATGAGCTAACCTCAATGAACCCAAAAAATACCTTAAAATAAGTATATTCTCACTAATAACAACTGTACTACTACAGTTGTGATCAAAATTATTCAACCCCCACACAATTTTGGTGTTTTAGCAAGTTGGAAATTTATTCCGTATTTTGTTTATAATCATATCAAATAAAGATGTGTCAAATAGACATCCGTCCATCCATCTTCTTCCGCTAATCCGAGGTACAGGTCGCGGGGGCAACAGCCTAAGCAGGGAAACCCAGACTTCCCTCTCCCCAGCCACTTCGTCTAGCTCTTCCCGGGGGATCCCGAGGCGCTGGGTCTTCCCCGTGGCCTCCTACCGGTTGGACGTGCCCTAAACACCTCCCTAGGGAGGCGTTCGGGTGGCATCCTGACCAGATGCCCGAACCACCTCATCTGGCTCCTCTCGATGTGAAGGAGCAGCGGCTTTACTTTGAGTTACTCCCGGATGACAGAGCTTCTCACCCTATCTCTAAGGGAGAGCTTCGCCACACGGCGGAGGAAACTCATTTCGGCCGCTTGTACCCGTGATCTTATCCTTTCGGTCATGACCCAAAGCTCATGACCATAGGTGAGGATGGGAACGTAGATCGACCGGTAAATTGAGAGTTTTGCCTTCCGGCTCAGCTCCTTCTTCACCACAACGGATCGGTACAACGTCCGCATTACTGAAGACGCCGCACCGATCCGCCTGTCGATCTCACTCTTCCCCCACTCGTGAACAACACTCCTAGGTACTTGAACTACTCCACTTGGGGCATGGTCTCCTCCCCAACCCGGGGATGGCATTCCACCCTTTTCCGGGCGAGAACCATGGACTCGGACTTGGAGGTGCTGATTCTCATTCCGGTCGCTTCACACTCGGCTGCGAACCGATCCAGTGAGAGCTGAAGATCCCGGTCAGATGAAGCCATCGGGACCACATCATCTGCAAAAAGCAAAGACCTAATCCTGCGGTCACCAAACCGGAACCCCTCAACGCCTTGACTGCGCCTAGAAATTCTGTTCATAAAAGTTATAAACAGAATCGGTGACAAAGGACTTACTTTGACTTTGACTTGCCGGAAGTAAGTCAAATAGACAAATGCAACTTAAATTGTAACACTGTATTTTACAAAATACCAAAAAAGGACCTTTTTCTTAATATCTCATTGACAAAATGATTCAACCCCCTAGTTACATGCATCTTTAGTACTTAGTAGAACACCCTTTGGCAGTAATGACATCCTTCAAACGTGATAGATACATAACCGGACACAAGCTTCTTGCAATGATCTACAGGTATTTTAGCCCATTCCTCTTGGGCAAAGGCCTCCAGTTCATTCATATTCTTGGGCTTGCCTGCTGAAACTGCCTTCTTTAAGTCCCACCACAGGTTTTCTATAGGATTTAGGTCTGGCGACTGTGAAGGCCACTCCAAAGTCTTCCAGCCCTTCTTCTGCAACCACTCTAATGTTGATTTGGAGGTGTGCTAGGGATCGTTGTCCTGTTGGAAGGTCCAACATCTCCCAAGCCTCAGCTTCGTCACTGACTTTGTGACATTTGCAACTAATATATCCTGGTAGGAAATAGAATTCATAATGCCTTGAACGCGCTGGAGATTCCCAGTACCTGAGGCAGAGAAACAGCCCCAGAGCATGATTGACCCCCCACCATTCTTAACAGTAGGCAAGGTGTTCTTCTCTATGTAAGCTTCATTTTTTCTCCTCCAGACATAACGTTGATTCATAGGCCCAAAGAGTTCCATTTTTGTCTCATCACTCCATAGAACAGTTTCCCTAAACCTTTGGGGTTTGTCCAGATGATTTTTGGCATACTGGAGTCTATTTTTCTCGTGCCTGGTAGTCAGAAGTGGGGTGGGCCTGGGAGTTCTGGCATTAGGCCTTCATCTCGTAGTGCGCGCCTTATTGTCTGGGACGAAACCTGCGTTCCCCCCTTTGCAATGTCCTGTTGTAGTTCCTCAGCTGTTACCCGGGGGTTTTTCACCACTGTACGCTTCACAGCATCCTCTTTCTACCACACCCAGGTAGTGTTTCCACTGTGCCTTTAGCTTTAAACTTGCGAATTATGCTCCCAACTGTGTCTTTTGGAATGTGTAATGTCTTTGCTATTTTCTTATATCCATATTCTTTCTTATGAAGAGAAATTACCTCCTCTCGTGACTTCTTTGACCACTCCCTGGACCTCACCATGTTGCAAATACACCATTGACTATCTACAAGAAGCTGAGCGTCACAGTCTTTTCAATCAGTTTAATTGTTGCTCGTTATGGTTCTAATCACATCTACAGGTGTTTTCAACACCTGATTGAAAAGACCTTATTCAAAATTTCTTCTTAAGAGTTATGATATTCAAAGGGTTGAATAATTTTGTCAATGAGATATTCAGAAATATGTCATTTTTTGGTATTTTGTAAAATACAGTGTTACAATTTAAGTTGCATTTGTCTATTTGACACATCTTTATTTGATATGACTATAAACAAAATACGGAATAAATGTCCAACTTGCTAAAACACCAAAATTTTGTGGGAGTTGAATAATTTTGATCACAACTGTATATGAGTGCGTATTTTCTATTGCTTCATTGAAAATAAAACAGTAAAAGTCCATTTGGATGTCATCTGTTTTAATGTGAGAACAGTTGGAAAAGTCGGCAAAAGTCCCCAAAATTTTCAAAATACCTACCCAGGTTCGAGTCCCACAAGTCCCGCCGCCGCCGGCCAGGATGCTCTAAAATGTCCAAAACGCGCCCAGCAAAGTCCCACGGGAAGGCGGGGAAAAAAGTGAAAAAAGTCGGTAAAATGTTCAAAAATTACACCTGGGTTCGAGTGGGACTCAAACCTAAAAAGTTGAAGTTAAAGTACCAATGATTGTCATATTCACACTAGGTGTGGGGAAATTATTCTCTGGATTTGACCCATCACCCTTGTTCACCCCCTGGGAGGTGAGGGGAGCAGTATGCAGCAGCGGTGCCGCGCCCGAGAATAATTTTTTGGTGATTTAACCCCCAATTCCAACCCTTGATGCTGAGTGCTTAGCAGGGAGATAACGGGTCCCATTTTCATAGTCTTTGGTATGACTTGGCCGGGGTTTGAACGCACGACCTACCGATCTCAGGGCAGACAGTCTAACCACTAGGCCACTGAGTAGGTCACCTGGGTAGGTATTTTGAACATTTTACCGACTTTTGCCAACTTTTCCAACTATTATCCCCCCACCCCGTGGGGCTTGGCTGGGTGTGTAATGGATATTTTGGGACTTGCGCGGCCGGCGGCGGGACTTGTGGGACTCGAACCTGGGTAGGTATTTAGAACATTTTTGGGGACTTTTGCCGACTTTTGTCACTTTTCTCCCCCACTTCCCGCGGGACTTTGCTGGGTGCGTTTTGGACATTTTTTACATCCCGGGACTTGTGCGGGCGGCGGCGGGACTCATGGGACTGAAACCCAGGGAGGTATTTTGGACAAAATTGGGACTTTTGACCATTTTGGTCGCATTTTCTTCCCCGCCTTCCTGTGCACCATTGCTGGGTGTGTTTTGGACATTTGGACAAAAATACTTTCAAGCATGTTTTACTCAATATAGGTCATAACATCTCAGCAACAAGCTGTAATACCTTACTGAGGTAATTTAGGACCAAAACCCTTAAAAGAAGTAAAACACTCTAACATAAAATCTGCTTAGTGAGAAAAATTATCTTATCAGACAGAAAATAAGCAAATATTACACCCACTCCATGTGGGACTCGAACCTGGGTAGGTGTTTTGAAAATTTTAACGACTTTTGCCAACTTTTCCAACTTTTATCCCCCCACCCCGTGGGACTTGGCTGGGTGTGTAATGAATATTTTGGAACTCGCGTGGCCGGAGGCGGGACTTGTGGGACTTGAACCTAAGTAGGGATTTGGAAAATTTTTAGGGACTTTTGATGACTTTTGTCACTTTTCTCCCCCATTCCTGTGGGACTTTGCTGGGTGAGTTTTGGACATTTTTTACATCCCGGGACTTGTCCGGCCGGCGGCGGGACTCGTGGTACTGAAACCAGGGGAGGTATTTTGGACCAAAATTAGGACTTTTGACCATTTTGGCCGCCTTTTCCCCTCTTCTTCCTGTGCACCATTGCTGGGTGTGTTCTGGACATTTGGACAAAAATACTTTCTAGCATGTTTTACTCAATATAGGTCATAACATCTCAGCAATAAGCTGTAATATCTTACTGAGATCATTTAGGACCAAAACCCGTAAAAGAAGTAAAACACTCTAACATACAATCTGCTTAGTGAGAAAAAGTATCTTATCAGACAGAAAATAAGCAAATATCACCCTTATTTGAGATAGTTAATCTTACTTAGATCTCAGTTTCAGTTTTTGCAGTTTTTCGAGTATCAAGTTTAAGTAAAATTATATCAAGATATACTTAATTTTACATGAATCAGTACTTGGTAGCATTGCCAAAATTGGTTCCCATGTCAGGTAAAAATGAGTTTTTTTCTTGTCCTTGTGTGGGATCTAAGCCGAGGATGTCGTTGTGGCTTGAGCAGCCCTTTGAGACATTTGTGATTAAGGCCTATATAAGTAAACTTTGATTGATTGAACATTAAAACAATGAGATGTTCTTATTAAACAAATTGGTACTATTGGGACTAAAACAAATTACCTGATTCCGGGGAATAAAGTACTGTTGTTTAAAATGTGAATGGTACTCATTTCTATTAATAGTCCGATTAAAGTCAACAAGAGCCTTAGAGTCTGCGCTTCTCAGACTGCTACAATAAGTCCAGGCAAAAAATCACAGCTAACATGGCGCTTAGAGGCTATCCTAAGTAGTTTTGTATTCAATTCAAGAAATAACTGGTCATAAAGGACAGGGGTGGTGGTGTATAAATAGAAGAAAATTAAATACAAATGTAAATATTTTGACAACTGCTGTGGTTCCACTGTGGTAGAATAAAAAAGAGCTTTTTTTTAAATGTATCCATGAATTAGAGGAGATGAAGCTGTAAGGAAAGACTTGCAGCATTGAGTGTGATATTTACTGTACTGTGTTGTGCGGGTTCATGTTGTCCGTGCGTGCTCACACACATCTGCACGAAACCATGACAACAACTGCGTTGCTGTGTTGTGTGTCCGTGCCTCACAAAGCATCTGAACGTTGTTATTGCGAGCATTCGTGCGTAAAGGTAAAATGTATGATTGCACCTTCACTATGTCGTTGATCAGCGAGTAGCGGAACATCCAGTCCAGATTGATGCTCTCGTTCTCCAGAATATCCTGTAAGCACATCATCAAAACTAATGAATGACAGACGGAGAGAAAAAATGAACTTTCTATTCGGCCGTCTTCTCATTAAAGTTGACTTTGGGACGTAGATGAGAAAAAAAACCCTACAGACCAGATGGCTTACGTTCGTTCTTATTAAGGCAGCATATGCTAACATGCTTATATTATTTACAAAGTGATGAAAAACCACCCATGAGGTTCAAATCTTTTGTAAGTACGTCCTTTATATTAAGCGATCAGAGCAGGAATGCCAATATCAAATTGTCATAAATGTTTACAACAATAACATGCAGTCCTTCCATAGTGCATTTAAAGCTCTATACCAGGGGTCACCAACCTTTTTGAAACGAAGAGCTACTTCTTGGGTACTGAATAATGCGAAGGGCTACCAGTTTGATACACACTAGAGATGCGCGGATAGGCAATTATATCATCCGCATCCGCAGCAACAAAGTCGTCATCCACCCGCCGTCCACCCGAACCAACATTTTATCATTACCGTACCCGCCCGCTTACCGCCCACTGAAATACATCAGAGGTTGTCCGCCTTTACCACTCACAGAGCTATTTAAACCTGTTTCACAGAGTAATGAAGACAATTGGAACCGCTAACGTTACCGTGACTATCCAATAGCGTTCTTCCTGATGACAGGAATATGGGCGTGCTGTGAAGCCATTGCCTTAGACACCTTCAACAACATGTACGAACCGATTGTTGGTCCGGCAACATGTTGTGTGCAGCTTCCGCAATTACACGTTCAAGATTGAAAGGCATACTGGGTGATACAGAGTACACTGATGGTTGTGATATAAACAACTATAACACTTACTAATATGCGCCACGCTGTGAAGCCACACAATACAAGATTGACAAACACATTTCGGGAGAACATCCTCACGGTAACACAACATAAACGCAACACAACAAATACCCATAATCTTTTTTATCCATGACAGTTCCTGAATATATTTTACACCCCCGCACCCCCAACCCTGCCCACCTTACTGACGCACGCGGGGGGGGGGGGGGGGGGGGGGGGTGGGAGGGGTAAAAAATAGTCAGGAAATGTCATGAATACAAAGGATTATGGATATTTGTTGTGTTGCGTTTATGTTGTGTCACTGTGAGGATGTTCTCCCGAAATGTGTTTGTCGTTCTTAATTGGTGTGGCTTCACAGCGTGGCGCATATTACTAAGAGTGTTAAAATTGTTTATATAACAACCATTAGTGTACTCTGTGTCACCCAGTATGCCTCGCAGTCGTGTGTCTTTTTTTTTTGCTGCGGAAGCCACACACAACATGATGATGGACTGACAAGCAGATCGTACATGTTGTAGTAGGCGATAAAGCCAATGGTTTCATAGCACGCCCTAATACTTATTATCTGGGTGACTACCGGCAGGAGAATAATAGCGTCTCTTATTTTTTTTCTTCGCTTTATGACACGGGTCTTAAATGGCACTTTGAATGGCAAAAGTTACCGTTCACAGAACCAAATATTTCCGGATGGTTCAACCGCCACCCGCCCGGATCTATTTAAAATCTATTTTTTCGTCATGTCAACCGCCCGACCCGCGGTTTATCCGCGGATGAGACCGCAAACCGCGCAACTCTAATACACACGTAAATAAATTGCCAGAAATAGCCAATTTGCTCAATTTACCTTTAACTCTATGTTATTATTGATAAAGATATTTATCTTTTTGGAAACACTGATCATCTTAATGATTTCTCACATTAATATATATATTTTTGATGACATGTTTTAAATAGGTTAAAATCCAATCTGCACTTTGTTAGAATATATAACAAATTGGACCAAGCTATATTTCTAACAAAGACAAATCATTATTTCTTCTAGATTTTCCAGAACAAAAATTTTAAAAGGAATTCAAAAGACTTTGAAATAAGATTTAAATTTGATTCTACAGATTTTCTAGATTTGCCAAAATATTTTTTTTGAATTTTAATCACAAGTTTGAAGAAATATTTCACAAATATTCTTCGTCGAAAAAACAGCAGCTAAAATGAAGAATTAAATTATAATGTACTCATTATTCTTTACAATAAAAAACATTTATTTACTTTTTACAATTAAATTTACTTTAATTGTCAGGAAAGAAGAGGAATTAATTTAAAAGGTAAAAACCTTAAAAATCCTAAAATCATTTTTAAGGTTGTATTTTTTCTCTAAAATTGTCTTTCTGAAAGTTATAAGAAGCAAAGTAAAAAAATAAATGAATTTATTTAAACAAGTGAAGACTAAGTCTTTAAAATATTTTCTTGGATTTTCAAATTCTATTTGAGTTTTGTCTCTCTTAAAATTAAAAATGTTGAGCAAAGCGAGACCAGCTTGCTAGTAAATAAAAAAAAATAAAAAAAATAAAGGCAGCTCACTGGTAAGTGCTGCTATATGAGCTATTTTTAGAACAGGCCAGCGGGCGACTCATCTGGTCCTTACGGGCGACCTGGTGCCCGCAGGCACCGTGTTGGTGACCCCTGCTTTATACCATAGAAAGTTAGGGGAAAAAAAGGATAAATTGGCCTCCTGCATCATGTTCTTGTATTTTTTAGACCAGGCAAAAGTGGCTAGCTTGAATACCTACGTGAAGAAAATGAGCACTAATAAGTCTCAATTCAGGAAAAAAAAAGTTTTGAAAAACTCATTTATGTGGACATGTTAAGCCAGACGTTATTTTGCGGCCCGTACTTTGTTATGACAATTTTTAAAGTTCGTGCGGCCCGTGAGTTTAATATAAACGCCGCTTGACAGCGTCATACTTGCCAACCTTACCCAATTTTTCCGGGAGTCCCCCTGAATTTCAGGGCACCCATTTTCTCAAAATCCCTACCGATTTTTACCCAATCAACAGTATTCAGGGGGTGCCATTATGACGCTGTTTTTTGCACCCTCTACATCCTGTATAGACAGCGTGCAAGCCCAATTATATGTTGCAAATGGTTGTGCAGTACGCACGTGTGATATTGCAAGACATATTTGATCAACAGCTACACATGTCACACTGAGGGTGGCCGTAAAAAATCTTTTAACACTGTTACAAATATGCGCCAGACTGTGAATGCACACCAAACAAGAATGACAAACACATTTCAGGAGAACATTCGCACCGTAATACAACATAAACGCAACAGAACAAATACCCAGAATCCCATGCAGCCCTAACTCTTCCGGGCTAGAATATACACACCTCCGCTACCACCAACCCCCCACACCCCCACACCCCCACCCTCCCTACTTGCGTCGGTTGAGGTGGTGTATTTAGCCCGGGAGAGTTAGGGCTGCAATCTGTTCTGGGTATTTGTTCTATTGTGATTAAGTTGTGTTAGGGTGCGGATGTTCTCCCAAAATGTGTTTGTCATTCTTGTTTGGTGTGGGTTCAAAGTGTGGCGCATATTTGTAAAAGTGTTAAAGTTGTTTATACAGCCACCCTCAGTGTGACCTGTATGGCTGTTGACTAAGTACGTCTTGCAGCCGCCAACGTTGATCTGCACAAGTCTCACACAACAAGATACAAAGCCGATGTTTGATTCAAAAACGTGCGCAATGATAAGTAGTAGAACAGTAGTCCTCTTATTGAGAGTATGCGAACCCCTGGGTGTACTTGAAGATATGCCAAGGGAGAGGTAAGATTTATTAAAAATATTGTAATAAATAGCATGCGATTCATAAATACTGTATAAATATTTTTATTGGATAATACTTCAATAAAATATGAATGTAAGTTCCCAAACTGTGAAAAGAAATGCAACAATTCAGTGTTGACAGCTAGATTTTTTGTGGACATGTTCCATAAATATTAATGTTAAAGATATTGTTTTTTGTGAAGAAATGTGTAGAATTCAATTGATGAATCCAGATGGATCTCTATTACAATCCCTTTAAGTTGATGATTACTTCTATGTGTAGAAATCTTTATTTATAATTGAATTACTTGTTGATTCTTCAACAAGTTTTTTAGTTATTTTTATATCTTTTTTTCCAAATAGTACAAGAAAGACCACTACAAATGAGCAATATTTTGCACTGTTATACAATTTAATACATCAGAAACTGATGACATAGTGCTGTATTTTACTTCTTTATCTCCTTTTTTTTCAACCAAAATTGCTTTGCTCTGATTAGGGGGTACTTGAATTAAGACAGAGGGTACATCACTGAAAAAAGGTTGAGAACCACTTTTCTCCCGTCCAAAGGCAAAACCCAGCAACTCAATGTTGGTCAAAACTGAGCTGATAATAATTTTGGAGTTCCTAGGCGATATGCTTTACATTAGTGTATGCGATATTGTAATTTGTTCCGTAAGTAAGCATGGCAGGACCTAGCAACTACCACATGACCGCGTAGATACAACAGAAAAACCTAGTATCTCAAGGGACCAATCGGAGCTTCTTTGTCAGTCGCCTTATTGTCTTTAATGAGACATTTGCACCAATGGGGGCCAACGGTCAACCTGATTATGTGATATTATGGCACGAGGGGATATTTGGAAGATTGGCCCAGGACGTTGCAAGCACCTTCATTAAATGTATTGTTCTTGATTCTTCCCCTTGCATACTCTTTTGGGCAGATAACTGTGGAGGTCAAAATAAAAACTGGACGCTGTACACGGCTCTTGCCCAATGTGCAAACGCAGAATGGGGCCCACCCGAGATTGTGATAAAATATCTGGAGAAAGGGCACACGTTCATGAGAGCAGATTCAATCCATGGCTCAATCGGCAACAAAATGAAAGCTCAAGAAAACATCTATACGTTTGATGACTTTGTAGATCTTTGTAAGACAGCATCAAGATAGATTGGTTTTCCTTTGTTTTCTCAAAGTCAGCTAGAAGTGAGTTGCTAGGTTTTGCCTTTGGGCGGGAGTGTCGTAGAGGACGTTAAAGGCAGTGCAGTCACGGCAGCCCTTACTAATGTCGGCTGGGTGAAAATTGGGACAAATTGGGGAGAATGGTTGCACCGGTAGATTGTCGGGAGGTGCACTGAAATTCAGGAATCTCTCGGAAAAATTGTGAGGGTTGGCAAGTATGTTGCTAGCGCGGGAAAGCCATTCATAGAAGGTGAATTCATTAAAAAGTGCATGTTCGATTTGTTTAAGAAATATTTTCTTGTGGCCCAGCCTCACCCAGTTTCTGCCTCCAGTGGCCCCCAGGTTAAATGAGTTTGAGACCTCTGTGTTAAACATATGACATGAATCAATCTCACAATTAAGTTGTGCTTCTTCCTACTTCTTGTCGGATTGAATTATTTTAGTACCGATAACATCTGGATGGGGCGGTTGGTAGAGTGGCCGTGCCAGCAACTTGAGGGTTGCAGGTTCGATTCCCGCTTCTGCCAACCTAGTCACTGCCGTTGTGTCCTTGGGCAAGACACTTTACCCACCTGCTCCCAGTGCCACCCACACTGGTTTGAATGTAACTTAGATATTGGGTTTCACTATGTAAAGCGCTTTGAGTCACTAGAGAAAAAGCGCTATATAAATATAATTCACTTCACATGTGGAAACATGTGATGTATGACCATGACCATGCATACTTAATGAGGGATGTCCCATCTACATTTCTTGGCCTCAGAACCGATCCAATTTCAAGTCCCAATTTGATATTTTGACAATAGATGAAAATGCTGTATCGCAAGTAATTAAAGTAAACACAATTACACATTTTCATAAATTGTATCTTATTATATGTAGAATTATCTAGTATTGTTTTAATCAGATGATGTAATAAATGTGTGGTATTGAACACATTTAAACTTTTTTTTTTTTTTTTTTAAATAAAGACGGCAGCCTACAATAACTAAAACAAAAGCAATAATTACTATTGGCTCCTATTTAAATCATTTGAGTTTTGTCCAAACACCTTTTGTATCTAAAAACGTATTTCTCTGGGTTTTAAACAATAACAAAAAACATCAACATTTCAATTTGTAATATAAAAAGAAGCTAAATATCAATGTAATTATTTCAGTACCGATAACATCTGGATCGATCATCCTTACTTTACATTGATGCTTCCTGTGTTGTCCTGATCCATGTGTGTGAATAGCATGTTCAGCCACTCCTTTTCATGTATTCATCCAGTGTAGGCTTGTACAGTATACAAGTATAGTACCGCGATACTAATGAATCATATCCAGTACTATACCACCTCTAAAAAGTACTGGTCTCCCCCCAGTGTCGTCATCATGTCGGGACGTTGCTGGTTTTACGAGCAGAGGAGCATGTTCGGCAGCACACAATCACAGAGTACTTACAAACAGACACAGTGTGTAGTACAGCTGCGCGGTTTGCAGTCTCATCCGCGGAGTCCGCGGATAAACCGCGGGTTGGGCGGTTGACATGACGAAAAAATAGATTTTAATTAGATTCGGGCAGGTGGCGGTTGAACCATCCGGAAATATTTGATATACATGGTCCTGGGATCGGTATCCTTTGCCATTCAAAGAGCCATTTAAGACCAATGTCATAAAGCCAAGAAGACAATAGGAGACGCTATTATTCTCTTGAATGACTGCCGGCAGTCACCCAGATAAAAAGTATTAGGGCGTGCTATGAAGTCATTGGCTTTGTCGCCTTCTACAACATGTATGATCTGCTTGTCAGTCCAGCATCATGTTGTGTGTGGCTTCCGCGGCAACATGCACACGACTGCAAGGCATACTGGGTGACACAGAGTACACTAATGGTTGTGATATAAACAATTTTAACACTCTTAGTAATATGCGCCACGCTGTAAAGCCACACCAATTAAGAACGACAAACACATTTCGGGAGAACATCCTCACAGTAACACAACATAAACGCAACAGAACAAATACCCATAATCCTTTGTATTCATGACACTACCTGACTATTTTATACACCCCGCTAGCAGCAAACCCTGACACTCCCCACCCCCCCGTGCGTCCGTAAGGTGGGCGGGGTTGGCGGGGCGGGGGTGTAAAATATATTCAGGATGTCTCACGGATACAAAGGATTATGGGTATTTGTTGTGTTGCGTTTATGTTGTGTTACTGTGAGGATGTTCTCCCGAAATGTGTTTGTCACTCTTGTATTGTGTGGCTTCACAGCGTGGCGCATATTATTAAGTGTAAAAGTTGTTTATATCACAACCACCAGTGTACTCTGTGTCACCCAGTATGCCTTTCAATCTTGTACGTGTGATTGATGAAGTTGCACACAACATGTTGCCAGACCAACAATCGGTTTGTACATGTTTTTGAAGGTGTCTAAGGCAATGGCTTCACAGCACGACCATATCCTTGTCATCAGGGTGAATGCTAATGGATAGTCGCGAGAACGTTAGCGGCTCCAATTGTCTTCATTACTCTGTGAAACAGGTTTAAATATCTCTGTGAGTGGTAAAGGCGGTCGACCTCTGATATATTTCAGCGGGCGGTTGGCGGACGGGTACGTTCCTCATAAAATGTTGGTTCGGGTGGACGGCGGGTGGATGACGACTTTGGTGATGCGGATGCGGATGATTTAATTGCCTATCCGCGCATCTCTAGTGTGTAGACAGACATAAAAGGGAGAATGGACGTATTCTGGCCTAAAAACTAAAGATAAAGGTGAAGCTATAACACTGAAACACCCTCAAGAGGAGGTGCTTTAAAGGCCTACTGAAACCCACTACTACCGACCACACAGTCTGATAGTTTATATATCAATGATGAAATATTAACATTGCAACACATGCCAATACGGCCAGTTTAGTTTACTAAATTACAGTTTTACATTGCTCGCGGAGTTTCCTGTTGAAAACGTTGCAGAATGATGACGCGTGTTTGTGACGTTATTGGTCGGAGGGGACATTTTAGCCCAGCATCACTTACGGCTAAAAGTCGTCTCTTTTCATCGCATAATTACACAGGAATTTGGACATCTGTGTTGCTGAATCTTTTGCAATCTGTGCAATTAATAATGGAGACGTCAAAGAAGAATGCTGTTGGTGGAAAGTGGTGGATTGCAGCTGCCTTTAGCACCGAAACACAGCCAGTGTTTCTTTGTTTTTTGTGAAGCTTTAACACAGAGCGGTCAAGCGAACATGTTTTGCTACGTCAACCAGCAAGTTTTTGGATGGGAAAATTGTGATATTAAGTTGGCTCTTACCGGAAACTTGAGTGGATTATGCCAGTGGTCCCCAACCACCGGGCCACGGCCTGGTACTGGCCCATGACCCGATTGGTACCGGGCCGCAGAAGAATTTTTTATTCATTTAAAAAAAAAAATATATATATATATATATATATATTTTTTTTAATTTTTATTAAATCAACATAAAAAACAAAATTATACACTTACAATTAGTGCACCAACCACAAAAACCTCCCTTTTTCAAGACAAAGGAAAAAAAAAAAAAAAGGATCCCCCCCTCCCCGGGCCGCGGGACAAATTTTTAAGCGTTTACCGGTCCGCGGATACAAAAAGGTTGGGGACCACTGGATTATGCGCCCTCCTCCTGTAGCTGTCAAAAAGGCAGCTGTGATCTTGGCTCCTCCATTGGCTTCTCTGAGAGACACTGGCGTTCACCGTAGCCATCCGACTTTCAGGTATGACTTTAAAATCTAACTAAAACACTATTAAAACATTAAGCAGATAAGGGGTTTTCCAGAATTATCCTAGTAAATGTGTCTAATAACATCTGAATCGCTCACACTTCCGTCGCCATTTTTTTTTTTTTTTTGTGCTTCACTCTAACTTTCCTCATCCACAAATCTTTCATCCTCGCTCAAATTAATGGGGAACTCGTCGCTTTCTCGGTCCGAATTGCACTTGCTGCTGGTGGCCATGATTGTAAACAATGTTCAGATGTGAGGAGCTCCACAACCGGTGACGTCACGCGCACATCGTCTGCTACTTCCGGTAAAGGCAAGGCTTTTTTATTAGCGATCAAAAGTTGCGAACTTTATCGTTGATGTTCTCTACTAAGTCCTTTTAGCAAAAATATGGCAATATCGCAAAATTATCAAGTATGACACATAGAATGGACCTGCTATCCCCGTTTAAATAAGAAAATCTCATTTCAGTAGGCCTTTAAAAAGGTCAATAATTCATAACAACATTTTTTTTAGAAATGACACTTAAAAACAAATCACACTAAAAATTATTGGGTATCCAAAAGGGTATGACTCATTAATGTGTTAAAAAATAAATTATACATTTTTTTAATGTTTACTTTTGATACAATAATCTCGAGATCAACTTCAGATCTATCCATCAATTATAAATTGTATTGTTGTTTAGGTTTCGTGTTTGTTCGTTTCAGGCCTTTTTTAAAAAAAAAAAAAAAAAGCTTACTTTTTTATACAGCAAACACAAAATATGAAACATTTCCCCCAAATAATATCTCAAAGTGGAATATTTAATGTGACGTTTCTGGAGCCTTGAATAGGTCAATAATTCATAATGACATTGATTTTGATTCATTATTATTTTTTAAAGAAAGAAACAGCCTGCATGGCAGCTTTGTGTTATTAGTCAACATTGCAACATTTTCTTGTTACATTTCACCTGTTGGCTCTTTTATAACATTTTTTATGTTTTGTTTGTTTTTTTAATAGTATTTTTACAATGTGCCGTGGGGCCGTTAAAAAATGACCTGTGGGCCGCACTTTGGACATCCCTGAAGTAGAAGGAATGCGTACTACAATAAGGACAAAATAGTTACCTGGAGGCTGCCTCTGGGACAATACTCGGTTATGATGCATATGTTGGGAGGGTCAATGCAGGCCCCGATGAAGCGGGTGAGATGGTTGAACTGGACATCTCTCATCTGAAAATAACGCACAAACACAGAGTCACTTTCCAAACATCACGTCTCTCCAAGCCTGTGGAAAAAAAAAAAAAAAAAAAAAAGAGGACACACTGGCAGCTCATTTGGATTCAGAGTTGCGGGATTACTTCTGCCAGCATTTCATCAAAACGGGTGTACTTGCCGTCGGCTAGTTGGCGAGGCGTCTTTTTCTACGTGTTCCTTCTCACTTGCACCCCCCCAACCGCCCCTCGAAACATGTGCAAGTGCATAAATTGGCCTTGGAGGTTATGAATGAGGCAGTGTGTGGATGAAAAAAATAAAAAAAACAAAGTGTTGAGAAGGTTGAACGAGGTGCAGCGGCACAGCCAAGAACTCTGCATGGAAGACACTCCACGGTCCAAAGAAAACACTTAGAAAGCATAAATCACTAAACTGCTTAAAAAGCAATTTCGCTGAATTAGATGATTGATTTTGGGATTAATAAGGAGCCATGGATGTCCTCCTGGTGCCTTCAGTCTGACACCTCGGAAAAAATAGCGTATATCTCAGAAGCCAACATCTAAAAAAAAAAAAAAATTCATAATTTCAGCAGCGTTCGTTTCTCCTCAGAAAGTCAAAATGTCCAGAAAACCAGTGAGTTGCTCCATTTTCACAGCCCGGTAGATGTTAGCCTGCCCTTTGGCCTACATAATTTCCCCTGCGGAACACTGGCTGGTGTAGAAGGATGGGGGCTGTGTGGGGGTCTCCGGGAGACAAGTGGTTAAGTTTCCACCATCTATTTGGCTTTTTCATGAGCTGAGGCTTGACGGGCCATCAAGCCTTTGGGAGGTCTGAGGAGCTGCCAGTTAAGACAGCAGCCACTCTCCAGTGAGAGGTCATGGAAGCTTCCAGGAAGTTCTGACTGATCTTCTCTACCCGGCTGTGACGCACATGGCCAGCCCAGAAACACAGAGCGAGGCAAACTATTTAAAAAAGGGGGCAGATAATAATTTAGCAAATAGGGCATGTTTAGCACTCGAGCTTGCCGATGGTCAGAAAGATTTTTAAATATATATTTTTTTATTTTATGAATTTTTAACTTTTTTAAATTAATTAATTTATTTTTTATTTCTTTATTTTTTGGTTAGAAAGATGTAGTGTTGTTTAAAATATTTTTTTTTTATTTTGTAAATTTTTGAATTTTTGTTATTCATTTATTTATTTTTTATTTATTTATTTATTTATTTATTTTTAAAAAAGTTGTAGTGTTGTTTAAATAATTTTTTCTATTTTATCATTTTAATTTTTTTTTAATTAATTCATTTATTTTTTATTTATTTATTTTTTGGTTAGAAAGATGTAGTGTTGTTCCGATACCTGTCAGGTTCAAACACTGATGACATCTATTAAACAAGACAAGAAGCAAAGAATTAAACAGAGACAGAATTCAATTTGGCTCAATTGAGGAGAAACGTGTCCACCTGTGACCTCTTACAGTGTCACCCGTGCTCTGGCGAAAGATTGTATCTCCTCCTTTATTTGGACTTTCTCTGACCACATGTCCACAGCTGTTTAAGGGATGGGGTCGTAAACAGTTCACAGAAAAAGGTCGTAAAGGAGTTCAAAGAGAGGTTCGTAAAACAGTTCAAAAAGAGGTCGCCTGGAGGGGAGTCTGGTCCTGCTTCCTCTTCGCTTTTGTAGTTCTTGGGTCAGACAATATCTTTTTGTTTGATTACAATACATGTTGCTTCCTCCCCTACACAGTGGAGTTTTACAAGCCTTACTTTTGGTATGTTAAGGACAGCTTTTGGTGTTCTCGCTGGGGAACTCATTTCAACACAAAGTTTTTGTGACAATTTAGAAACAATTATTCTAACAGTACCTGTCCCAAAATGTATTTCGGTATTTTTCTAAATAAGGGGGACCACAAAAAAAATGGCATTATTAGCTTTGTTTGAACTAAAAACCTTATGGTACTTTAAACATATGTTTCTTATTGCTATTGAAGAACAATATTGTCCTTAAATAAAATAGTGAACATACAAGACAACTTGTCTTATAGTAGTAAGTAAACAAAGGCTCCTAATTTCTCTGCTGACGTATGCAGTAACATATTGTGTCATTTATCTACCTATTTTGTCAAAATTATAAAGGACGAGCTGTTAAAATGTAATAACAAAACATCATTTTTTTCTATGTTTTACAACATTTTACGTTTTTTTTTTGGTGGTGTTTTTGCGGAAACTCTGGCAGCTTTGTTTTCAAATTTTTACTATTAAATTGTTTTTTACAGCAATATATTCTTAATGGAAAAACAGTACAAGTTTCTTTTTTTATTCTGGCAACTTAGCTGATAGTTTTTCTACCGTAAAAACAAATGTATCGTTTTACCATTTACAGTAATACACCGTTAAAAACAGGATTTTTACAGTCAAGATATAGCAGCTCAGTCAACAGAATTTTCACGCAAAAAAAGTTGATACTACTATGATTACATGGATAGTTTTTATGGTCACAAAATCTTTTTTCATTATTTTTAAAATTCATATTATATTTATACACTCGGTAAATACATCCCTGGACACAACTTGGTATCGGATCAATACCTAAATTTGTGGTATCATCCAAAACTAATGGAAAGTATCAAACAACAGAAAACAAGTGATGACTACATTTTAACAGAAGTGTAGATAGAACTTGTTGAAACAGAAAATAAGCAGATATTAACAATAAATGAACAAGTAGATCAATAATCCATGTTTACAGCTTGTCCATTGTAATTTTGACTAAATAATAGAATGATAAATGACACAGTAGTGTCAGGCTTGTCCCTGACAGTTTGGCCATCTTTTAGTTTTTCCTCTGCGTTTGTCTTTGGTTCCTGTCAGCGCTCTTATTTTGTCTGTTTCCTGTTTGTCTCCCTGAGTGCTGTGTCTCCCCAGCTGTAGCTGATTGGCACCTGGCCACACCTGGTGCCAATCAGCCAGATACTATTTAAAGCTGCCTTCCCCTCCAGTCAATGCTGGGGTGTTGTTGCTGAACCCCAAGATGCAAAGAAGGCGGCAGGCATTGTGCGAGAACATATGATTTAATTTAACACTAAAAAAAGAACAAACAAAAGGGTACAAAAAAAAAGGCGCGCACAAGGCGGATATGAACAAAAACTAGCACAAAGGCTAACTGTGGACTAGAAAACAAAAACACTTACTGTGACATGAAGGAACTATGACATGAGCAGAGTGAACAGAAGTAGACACAGCTAAGTATTAATGACATTGACAGGTAGTGGTGACAATAATCCAGCACTGACTGGAAGGGAAGGCAGCTTTAAATGGTACCTGGCTGATTGACACCAGGTGTGGCCAGGTGCCAATCAGCCACAGCTGGAATACACAGCACTCAGGGAGACAAACAGGAAACAGACAAAATAAGAGTGCTGACAGGAAACAAAGACAAATGCAGAGGAAAAACTAAAACATGGCCAAACTGTCAAGGACAAGCCTGAATCTTTGTTTGCTTACTTATTACTAACAGACAAGTTGTTTACTACGTTCACTATTTTATTTAAGCACAACATTTTTCTTCGATTGCAATAAGAAACATATGTTTAATGTACCGTAACATTTTTTGTTAAAATAAAGCCAATAATGCAATTTTTTGTGGTCCCTTTATTTAGAAAAGTATCGTTATTGTTATGATCCGATGCACGGATCATTCCATATTCTTGTTTTGTTCCATTTTGTATCACACTCTGTTGTTTGACGTCCTTAGTTCCTGTTTGTTCTGTCACCATGGTAGCTTATTGTTTTCACCTGCCCCTTGCTTTGGACGCACACCTGTTTTTGCTAATCACCATCCTTATTTAAGCCAGCGCTTTCTGTTCATTCACTCTCGGATCCTAATTTGCTTTCACGCAACAAGTGACGACTGCTGTTTTATGTTTATATTCGCTAACTCTTGCGCTACGCCTTGTTTTTCTGCTAGCTCTCATGCTAGTTGTTTTTGCTTCCCCTTTTTGTGCCAAGTGTAAGTGTTTCTGTTTGTTTCCCTAGCTCCCATGCTAGCACTTTTTGTTTGCCTTTTCTGCCTAGCATCAGTGTTTTTGTTCTTAGCCGGTTTTCGAGTTAAATAAATCAATATTTCTTACCATACGCTGTGTTCTTGCCCGAAGGCATTCACGGAAGAACAAATCCGGCATTGTTATGCCCAGCAAACGTCACAGATATACATTTGTACAATATTGGTATCGAGACAACCCTATAGTGAATATGATCATAAATAACAAAAATAACCTAATATTTGAAATTCTAAAAATAACAACAATATTTGTCTTAATATTTTTCAACATGGTAGTAGTGTGACGTCATGTAATTGTTAGGAAAATATGCTAATAAGACTAAAACGTATATATAATGACAACTCTTTGTGCTAGTATTCATGGCTAGAATAAACATTTAAACCTTATCACATTTTGCTCTATTTTTTATAATTGTTTAGTTTTGTTTTATTTCTACAATGTGCCAAAGTGATAAATGTTGGGTTGCGCCATTCTGGAGGTTTACTGCACACGGTGCGAATGCAAACTCCCTAGGCTTGTGGTGGCAGATCTCTGGGCTCACTCATGCGAGGAATACATTCATGACAGCTTTTATTTGATAAGATTTGATGCGGCTCGCCAAGGAAAGAGCATTGTCTTCAGTAATGACGATACTGAAAAAGGCAGGTATCGATGTATTTTTTACGTGTTGGACAACGATTTGGCATTGAAGTATCAATACTTTTGACAAATGTACGCCAACATTTGTTAAATAACCGGATTGTAATCACAGCACAAAGAGCAGTGGAAAAGAGTGGAACAATAAACATTAACACCTTAACAAAAAAAGAGAAGTAATGATATGCTTTTCTATCCATCTTCCAAAAGTCAACATCAAATAAAGCAAACAAATATGTTATATTTAAGCAACACTTACATGTTTTAGCTCCAGTAGAACCTGTCTGGTAAGCTCGATTCTCTTCTTGTTGACATGTTTGATGGCCACCAGGTTCCCCTACGTTCAACACACATAACAGGCACTCATGTAATTAATAGGAGGTCATTCACCCTAAGCCAGTATTGCTGTTATTTTCACACTAAAATGTACACTATTGGCAGGAAAAAACACAAGTGGCTAATTCATCCCTACAAGCCTGTTTCGCAGGGAAACCTGCTTGTAGAGATGATATAGCCTCTTGTTATGTTTGTGGGTATACCGGGGTGGAGCGGAATATACAGTAGGGCAGGAAAAAACACAAGCGCCTATATCATCCCTACAAGCCTGTTTCGCAGGGAAACCTGCTTGTAGAGATGATATAGCCTCTTGTTATGTTTGTGGGTATACCGAGGTGGAACGGAATATACAGTAGGGGAGGAAAAACACAAGCGCCTATATCATCCCTACAAGCCTGTTTCGCAGCGAAACCTGTTTGTAGGGATGATATAGCCTCTTGTTATGTGTGTGTGTATACCGGGGTAGAGCGGAATATACGTTAGGGCAGGAAAAAACACAAGGGGCTATATCATCCCTACAAGCCTGTTTCACAGGGAAACCTGCTTGTAGGGATGATATAGCCTCTTGTTATGTGTGTGTATGTGTGCTATCTGTGTGTGTGTATACATTACGTCAGGAAAAAACACAAGCGGCTATATCATCCCTACAAGCCTGTTTTGCAGGGAAACCTGCATGTAGGGATGATATAGCCTCTTGTCATGTGTGTGTGTAGAGTGGAATATACGTTAGGTCAGGAAAAAAACACAAGCGGCTATATCATCCCTACAAGCCTGTTTCGCAGGGAAACCTGCATGTAGGGATGATATAGCCTCTTGTTCTGACTGTGTGTATACCGGGGTAGAGCGGAATATACGTTAGGTCAGGAAAAAACACAAGAGGCTATATCATCCCTACAAGCCTGTTTTGCAGGGAAACCTGCTTGTAGGGATGATATAGCCTCTTGTTATGTGTGTGTGTGTATACCAGGGTAGAGCGGAGTATACGTTAGGTCAGGAAAAACACAAGCGGCTATATAATCCAGACAAGCCTGTTTCGCAGGGAAACTTGTTTGTAGAGATGATATAGCCTCTTGTTCTGACTGTGTGTATACCGGGGTAGAGCGGAATATACGTTAGGTCAGGAAAAAACACAAGAGGCTATATCATCCCTACAAGCCTGTTTTGCAGGGAAACCTGCTTGTAGGGATGATATAGCCTCTTGTTATGTGTGTGTGTGTATGTGTGTTATTTGTGTGTGTGTGTGTGTATACATTACGTCAGGAAAAAACACAAGCGGCTATATCATCCCTACAAGCCTGTTTTGCAGGGAAACCTGCATGTAGGGATGATATAGCCTCTTGTTATATGTGTGTGTATACCGGGGTGGAGCGGAATATACGTTAGGGCAGGAAAAATCACAAGCGGCTATATCATCCCTACAAGCCTGTTTCGCAGGGAAACCTACTTGTAAGGATGATATAGCCTCTTGTTATGTGTGTGTGTATGTGTGTTATTTGTGTGTGTGTGTGTATACCTTACGTCAGGAAAAAAACACAAGCGGCTATATCATCCCTACAAGCCTGTTTTGCAGGGAAACCTGCTTGTAGGGATGATATAGCCTCTTGTTATGTGTGTGTGTGTATACCAGGGTAGAGCGGAGTATACGTTAGGTCAGGAAAAAAACACAAGCAGCTATATCATCCCTGCAAGCCTGTTTTACAAGGAAACCTGCTTGCAGGGATGATATAGCCTCAAGTGATGTGTGTGTGTGTAGAGCGGAATATACTTTAAGTCAGGAAAAAACACCAGCGGCTATATCATCCCTACAAGCCAGTTTCGCAGGGAAACTTGCTTGTAGGGATGATATAGCCTCTCGTTATGTGTGTGTGTATACCGGGGTAGAGCGGAATATACGTTAGGTCAGGAAAAAACACAAGAGGCTATATCATCCCTACAAGACTGTTTCACAAGGAAACCTGCTTGTAGGGATGATATAGCCTCTCGTTATGTGTGTGTGTATACCGGGGTAGAGCGGAATATACGTTAGGTCAGGAAAAAACACAAGAGACTATATCATCCCTACAAGCCTGTTTCACAAGGAAACCTGCTTGTATGGATGATATAGCCTTGTGTTATATGTGGGTTTGCATACCGGGGTAGAGCGGAATATGTGTTAGGGCAGGAAAAAACACAAGCGGCTATATCATCCCTACAAGCCTGTTTCGCAGGGAAACCTGCTTGTAGAGATGATATAGCCTCTTGTTATGTGTGTGTGTATACCGGGGTGGAGCGGAATATACGTTAGGGCAGGAAAAATCACAAGCGGCTATATCCTCCCAACAAGCCTGTTTCACAAGGAAACCTGCTTGTAGGGATGATATAGCCTCTTGTTATGTGTGTGTGTATGTGTGTTATTTGTGTGTGTATACATTACGTCAGGAAAAAACACAAGCGGCTATATCATCCCTACAAGCCTGTTTTGCAGGGAAACCTGCATGTAGGGATGGTATAGCCTCTTGTTATGTGCGTGTGTATACCGGCGTGGAGCGGAATATATGTAAGGGTAGGAAAAAACACAAGCGGCTATATCATCCCTACAAGCTTGTTTCGCAGGGAAACTTGTCTGTAGGGATGATATAAGCCTCTCATTATGTGTGTGTGTGTATACCAGGGTAGAGCGGAGTATACGTTAGGTCAGGAAAAACACAAGCGGCTATATAATCCCGACAAGCCTGTTTCGCAGGGAAACTTGTTTGTAGAGATGATATAGCCTCTTGTTCTGACTGTGTGTATACCGGGGTAGAGCGGAATATACGTTAGGTCAGGAAAAAACACAAGAGGCTATATCATCCCTACAAGCCTGTTTTGCAGGGAAACCTGCTTGTAGGGATGATATAGCCTCTTGTTATGTGTGTGTGTGTATGTGTGTTATTTGTGTGTGTGTGTGTGTATACATTACGTCAGGAAAAAACACAAGCGGCTATATCATCCCTACAAGCCTGTTTTGCAGGGAAACCTGCATGTAGGGATGATATAGCCTCTTGTTATATGTGTGTGTATACCGGGGTGGAGCGGAATATACTGTACGTTAGGGCAGGAAAAATCACAAGCGGCTATATCATCCCTACAAGCCTGTTTCGCAGGGAAACCTACTTGTAAGGATGATATAGCCTCTTGTTATGTGTGTGTGTATGTGTGTTATTTGTGTGTGTGTGTGTATACCTTACGTCAGGAAAAAAACACAAGCGGCTATATCATCCCTACAAGCCTGTTTTGCAGGGAAACCTGCATGTAGGGATGATATAGCCTCATGTTATATGTGCGTTTGTATACCGGGGTAGAGCGGAATATGCGTTAGGGCAGGAAAAAAACACAAGCAGCTATATCATCCCTACAAGCCTGTTTTACAAGGAAACCTGCTTGCAGGGATGATATAGCCTCAAGTGATGTGTGTGTGTAGAGCGGAATATACTTTAAGTCAGGAAAAAACACCAGCGGCTATATCATCCCTACAAGCCAGTTTCGCAGGGAAACTTGCTTGTAGGGATGATATAGCCTCTCGTTATGTGTGTGTGTATACCGGGGTAGAGCGGAATATACGTTAGGTCAGGAAAAAACACAAGAGGCTATATCATCCCTACAAGACTGTTTCACAAGGAAACCTGCTTGTAGGGATGATATAGCCTCTCGTTATGTGTGTGTGTATACCGGGGTAGAGCGGAATATACGTTAGGTCAGGAAAAAACACAAGAGACTATATCATCCCTACAAGCCTGTTTCACAAGGAAACCTGCTTGTATGGATGATATAGCCTTGTGTTATATGTGGGTTTGCATACCGGGGTAGAGCGGAATATGTGTTAGGGCAGGAAAAAACACAAGCGGCTATATCATCCCTACAAGCCTGTTTCGCAGGGAAACCTGCTTGTAGAGATGATATAGCCTCTTGTTATGTGTGTGTGTATGTGTGTTATTTGTGTGTGTATACATTACGTCAGGAAAAAACACAAGCGGCTATATCATCCCTACAAGCCTGTTTTGCAGGCAAACCTGCATGTAGGGATGGTATAGCCTCTTGTTATGTGCGTGTGTATACCGGCGTGGAGCGGAATATATGTAAGGGTAGGAAAAAACACAAGCGGCTATATCATCCCTACAAGCTTGTTTCGCAGGGAAACTTGTCTGTAGGGATGATATAAGCCTCTCATTATGTGTGTGTGTGTATACCAGGGTAGAGCGGAGTATACGTTAGGTCAGGAAAAACACAAGCGGCTATATAATCCCGACAAGCCTGTTTCGCAGGGAAACTTGTTTGTAGAGATGATATAGCCTCTTGTTATGTGTGTGTGTATACCGGGGTAGAGCGGAATATACGTTAGGTCAGGAAAAAAACACAAGCGGCTATATCATCCCTACAAGCCTGTTTCACAGGGAAACCTGCTTGTAGAGATGATATAGCCTCTTGTTATGTGTGTGTGTATACCGGCGTGGAGCGGAATATACGTTAGGTCAGGAAAAACATAACAGCTATATCCTCCATACAAGCCTCTTTCGCAGGAAAACCTTTTTCCTTACCCGGATGTGGGATCTGAGCCGAGGATGTTGTTGTGGCTTGTGCAGCCCTTTGAGACACTCGTGATTAAGGGCTATCTAAATAAACTTTGATTGATCGATTGATAAACCTAGTAGTTTTTGTGTCTTTTACCACTGTTTTGTGGATTCTTTCATTAAACCTTTTTGTATTCAATCAATCAATGTTTATTTATATAGCCCTAAATCACAAGTGTCTCAAAGGGCTGCACAAACCACAACGACATCCTCGGTAAAGCCCACATAAGGGCAAGGAAAAACTCACACCCTATTCACTTCCTCTGTGTTGTGTCTGTCTCTGCATCCGGATTTTTCACAATTACAACACAGACGGCGATGAGAGGGCATAGAAAGAGACGAGAGGAAGAGAAAATAAGAAAAAAAATAAAGAAAAGGAAAAATGACGCATTCTGCAGTTTTGCATTCAACTACTTAAATGTGCCCACACAATTTCTTTCTCTCTCTTCTCTCCTCTCCGGACTCAGCCTTGTGCGCGAGCGTGTACATGTGTAGGCAGCAAAGACGAGAGTTGAAAATGTCAGAACTCACCGAGTCTTACCTTAAAATAGCCCGTTTTTGCAAACAGCTGATATTTTCCGTGAGCGGTTATCAGGGAGCCGTAACTGGAGCCTCTCTGCCAACAGAAGAATGAAAATAAAGTATGTTAGCCTTGAGTGGGCTGCAGCAACCATGGTTAAATTGTGGCGGCTTTCAACTTTGCGGCAAAATTAATTTATAAGAAAAAGTAAAGTGTTTCAGGTCAGGGTATGTAATATGTAAATATCTTCTCACAGAGCGAAACACTCAATTGTGCAGACATGGAGCAGCATCACTTTCACAGTCAGATATCGTGCAGGTGTTAACGACCGTGCAATGGACACCGTTAAATATATCCATTATATTGGTGTTCTTCAACTGATCTTACAGACTGTAAACAAAAGTCTAATTTCACCTATTGATTGATTGATATATTTTTATTTCAAATATGCAAAAAAAACAAAAAAAAAAAACAAGAGCAAGCATGATCCAATACAGTGCTATAGCCTTAACGGCCATTATAACAAAATGAAAACATCCATCCATCCATCGATCATTTTCCGCTTATCCGAGGTCGGGTCGCGGGGGCAACAGCCTAAGCAGGAAAACCCAGACTTCCCTCTCCCCAGCCACTTCGTCCAGCTCCTCCCGGGGTATCCCGAGGCGTTCCCAGGCCAGCCGGGAGACATAGTCTTCCCAACGTGTCCTGGGTCTTCCCCGTGGCCTCCTACCGGTTGGACGTGCCCTAAACACCTCCCTAGGGAGGCGTTCGGGTGGCATCCTGACCAGATGCCCACCTCATCTGGCTCCTCTCGATGTGGAGGAGCAGCGGCTTTACTTTGAGTTCCTCCCGGATGGCAGAGCTTCTCACCTTATCTCTAAGGGAGAGCCCCGCCACACGGCAGAGGAAACTCATTTCGGCCGCTTGTACCCGTGATCTTATCCTTTCGGTCATGACCCAAAGCTCATGACCATAGGTGAGGATGGGAACGTAGATCGACCGGTAAATTGAGAGCTTTGCCTTCCGGCTCAGCTCCTTCTTCACCACAACGGATCGGTACAACGTCCGCATTACTGAAGACGCCGCACCGATCCGCCTGTCGATCTCACGATCCACTCTTCCCTCACTCGTGAACAAGACTCCTAGGTACTTGAACTCCTCCACTTGGGGCAGGGTCTCCTCCCCAACCCGGAGATGGCACTCCACCCTTTTCCGGGCGAGAACCATGGACTCGGACTTGGAGGTGGTGATTCTCATTCCGGTCGCTTCACACTCGGCTGCGAACCGATCCAGCGAGAGCTGAAGATCCCGGTCAGATGAAGCCATCAGGACCACATCATCTGCAAAAAGCAGAGACCTAATCCTGCCAGTTCAAAATCTGACACATTTTCACTGTTAATCCTTGCCCTTTTGTGGGTTCTTCCGAGGATGTTGTAGTCGTAATGATTTGTGCAGTCCTTTGAGACATTTGTGATTTGGGGCTATATAAATAAACATTGATTGATTGATTGATAATCCAAGTTTCAGAAACTGCAATTATGTTAAATGGTTGTGAAAATGTGTGTAAATAGTCCTTGATGTCCTTGAAATTCCTATTTAAGCTTCTACTATTAAAATGGATAATTGATCATTTGCCTTTAGTAATAATATTCTGGTTGTACTGTTCATTGGTATAGTAGCAGCAGTTCTCGTTGATATTGAGGAGGAAATTATTGTCCGGGTCTATATCCTGTTCCATGTCTTGTAGGTGGTGCTCAGTGTATTGGGATGCTTTCAACTGTACATTGTCATATTCATTTATCAACTGAATGATGTGGCTCGTGTGTTGGAGCCACTATGGATTGAACTTTCACAGTATCATGTTGGACCCGCTCGACATCCATTGCTTTCGGTCCCCTAGAGGGGAGGGGGTTGCCCACATCTGAGGTCCTCTCCAAGGTTTCTCATAGTCAGCATTGTCGCTGGCGTCCCACTGAATGTGAATTCTCCCTGCCCACTGGGTGTGAGTTTTCCTTGCCCTTTTGTGGGTTCTTCCGAGGATGTTGTAGTCGTAATGATTTGTGCAGTCCTTTGAGACATTTGTGATTTGGGGCTATATAAATAAACATTGATTGATTGATTGATTGATGGGTTGCATCTTGCGTATTGTCAATGTGTGTCATGATTGTGTTTAGTCGCTTTTACCTTACAGTCCAGTTCAAACGTCATATTCGTTCAGATCTTCCATGTTTCTAATCACCAACACTTTGGCGTTCTCTGGAGTACCTTTGAGTTTGATGAATACTTTACAGTTCGCTGTCCAAGTTTGTAGAATTTTCTTCTCTCTCTTCATTTGGCGTGCTTTTTGAGCTATATCAGCATTTCTTTTGGTCAAATGGTCGTTCATGTAAACGTTTGTTCCTTTTAGCTTCCTTCCCTGTTTTAGCAACGCGATCTTGTGCTTCCTGTTTACAAATCTCAGGATAACGCTCGGCTTGTCGTTTGTCCCTCTCCTGGGCAAAAGGTGACATGCTTCGATGCTGTTACAGTCCAGTTGTATGTCCTTGGACTGCATGAAGACCGCTAACTGTCGCTCAATTGAAATGACATCCAACTCCGCCGGCTCCCCTCCATTTGCTGGGGTTACAGCTCGTGCGTAAGACCGGGGTTTGATGCTATGATCACGTCATTGATCCGTGTATACTGCTCAAAATCAGCAACTCTGTTCTCCAGAATTGCAATTTTCTTGTCTTTCTCCAAATTGTCAGCTCTTATCTGATCCAGCTGCACAACAAGGGCCATGATTGTTTTCTGCTGCTCCTTGATTGTAGCAACTTCCTCGATCAGAGTATCGATCGCCTTTTCAAGTTCACTATAATCAGCCTTGGGCACCATCTCGTCTTTGTGACAGCGCTTTGATTATTCAGTGTGCGGCCCTCAGTGGAAAAAGTTTGGACACCCCAACTCAGAGTGAGCGACGTGCCAACACACCTGATAAACCCCAAGTCGTGGATGTGGCAAAAAGAGGAAGCAAAAACTAACCTGATATTAAAAATATTTTCTGCAAACCAGTAGTTATAGTCTGCAAGTTATGTGTTGTTGTTGAGTGTTGGCGCTCTACACAGCTCAGCAGAGTAACCGTGTAATACTCTTCCATATCAGTAGGTGGCAGCCGGTAGCTAATTGCTTTGTAGATGTCGGAAACAGCGGGAGGCAGCGTTCAGGTAAAAAGGTGTCTAGATAGATAGATAGTACTTTATTGATTCTTTCAGGAGAGTTCCTTCAGGAAAAAATGCTTCAACCAAAAACAAACAAAAGGTGAGTGCACTTTGTGACTTTAATAATAACTATGGCAGTGCCATGTTGTTGTTTTTTTTCATAACTCGAGTTGTTTATTTGTTGGAAAACCTTGTTACATTGTTTAACACAGTTCGAGATGCCATCTCAGTAGAAGCATTTAAGTCTCACCTTAAAACTCATTTGTATACTCTAGCCTTTAAATAGACTCCCTTTTTAGACCAGTTGATCTGCCGTTTCTATTCTTTTTTTTCTATGTCCCACTCTCCCTTGTGGAGGGGGTCCGGTCCGATCCGGTGGCCATGTACTGCTTGCCTGTGTATCGGCTGGGGACATCTCTGCGCTGCTGGTCCGCCTCCGCTTGGGATGGTTTCCTGCTGGCTCCGCTGTGAACGGGACTCTCGCTGCTGTGTTGGATCCGCTTTGGACTGGACTCTCGCGACTGTGTTGGATCCATTATGGATTGAACTTTCACAGTATCATGTTAGACCCGCTCGACATCCATTGCTTTCCTCCTCTCCAAGGTTCTCATAGTCATCATTGTCACCGACGTCCCACTGGGTGTGAGTTTTCCTTGCCCTTATGTGGGCCTACCGAGGATGTCGTAGTGGTTTGTGCAGCCCTTTGAGACACTAGTGATTTAGGGCCATATAAGTAAACATTGATTGATTGAATGATTGATTAATGCATCCAGCGGGGCATCACAACAAAATTAGGCATAATAATGTGTTCATACCACGACTGTATATATCGGTATCGGTGGTTATAGGAATCGGTAATTAAGAGTTGGACAATATCGGAATCTCGGCAAAAAAGCCATTATGGGACATCTCTCCTAAAAACCTAAGTCAATTTAATAGTAAATTCTGGCAACTAAATGCCAGCTTTTTAAGTAAAAAAAAAAACAATGGTACTGTTTTTATATTTACCCTGAAATGTTGTAAAAAATAAAAAAAACTATATATTTTACAAGTTTATAAGTTTTTACTTTAAATTTGACATCCATCCATCCATCTTCTTCCGCTTATCCGAGGTCAGGTCGCGTGGGAAGCAGCCTAAGCAGGGAAGCCCAGACTTCCCTCTCCCCAGCCAAATCGTCCAGCTCTTCCCGGGGGATTCCGAGGCGTTCCCAGGGCAGCCGGGAGACATAGTCTTCCCAACGTGTCCTGGGTCTTCCTCGTGGCCAACCACCGGTTGGACGTGCCCTAAACACCTCCCTAGGGAGGCGTTCGGGTGGCATCCTGACCAGATGCCCGAGCCACCTCATCTGGCTCTTCTCTATGTGGAGGAGCAGCGGCTTTACTTTGAGTTCCTCCCGGATGGCAGAGCTTCTCACCCTATCTCTAAGGGAGAGCCCCGCCACACGGCGGAGGAAACTAATTTCGGCCGCTTGTATCCGTGATCTTATCCTTTCGGTCATGACCCAAAGCTCATGACCATAGGTGAGGATGGGAACGTAGATCGACCGGTAAATTGAGAACTCTGCCTTCCGGCTCAGCTCCTTCTTCACCACAACGGATCGGTACAACGTCCGCATTACTGAAGACGCTGCACCGATCCACCTGTCGATCTCACGATCCACTCTTCCCCCACTCGTGAACAAGACTACTAGGTACTTGAACCCCTGCACTTGGGGCAGGGTCTCCTCCCCAACCCGGAGATGGCACTCCACCCTTTTCCCGGAGAGAACCATGGACTCGGACTTGGAGGTGCTGATTCTCATTCCGGTCGCTTCACACTCGGCTGCGAACCGATCCAGAGAGAGCTGAAGATCCCGGCCAGATGAAACCATCAGGACCACATCATCTGCAAAAGGCAGAGACCTAATCTCACGGCCGCCAAACCGGAACCCCTCAACGCCATGACTGCGCTTAGAAATTATGTCCATAAAAGTTATGAACAGAATCGGTGACAGAGGACAGCCTTGGCGGAGTCCAACCCTCACTGGAAACGTGTCCGACCCACTGCCGGCAATGCGGACCAAGCTCTGACATTGATCGTACAGGGAGCGGACCGCCACAATCAGACAGTCCGATACCCCATACTCTGAGCCCTCCCCACATGACTTCCCGAGGGATACGGTCGAATGCCTTCTCTAGGTCCACAAAGCACATGTAGACTGGTTGGGCAAACCCCATGCACCCTCAAGAACCCTGCCGAGAGTATAGAGCTGGTCCACAGTTCCACGACCAGGATAAAAGCCACACTGTTCCTCCTCAATGAGGTTCGACTATCCGGCGTAGCCTCCTCTCCAGTACACCTGAATAGACCTCACCGGGAAGGATGAGGAGTGTGATTCCACGATAGTTAGAACACACCCTCTGGTCCCCCTTTTTAAAGAGAAGGACCACCACCCCGGTCTGCCAATCCAGAGGTACCGCCCCCGATGTCTACGCGATGTTGCAGAGTCTTGTCAACTAAGACAGCCCCACAGAATCCAGAGCCTTAAGGAACTCCGGGCGGATCTCAGCCACCCCTGGGGCCTTGCCGCCAAGGAGCTTTTTAACTACCTCAGCAACCTCAGCCCCAGAAATAGGAGAGCCCACCACAGATTCCACAGGCACCGCTTCCTCATAGGAAGACGTGTTGGTGGGATTGAGGAAGTCTTCGAAGTAGTCCCTCCACCGATCCACAACATCCGCAGTTGAGGTCAGCAGAACACCATCCGCACCATACACGGTGTTGGCAGTGCACTGCTTCCCCTTCCTGAGGCGGCGGATGGTGGTCCAGAATCGCTTCGAAGCCGTCCGGAAGTCGTTTTCCAAGGCTTCCCCGAACTCCTCCCATGTCCGAGTTTTTGCCTCCGCGACCGCTAAAGCTGCACACCGCTTGGCCCGTCGGTACCCGTCCACTGCTTCCGGAGTCCTAAGAGCCAAAAGAACCCGATAGGACTCCTTCTTCAGCTTGACGGCATCCCTCACTGCTGGTGTCCACCAACAGGTTCTGGGATTACCGCCACGACAGGCACCAGCTCCAATCAGCCGCCTCGACAATAGAGATGCGGAACATGGTCCACTCGGACTCAATGTCCCGCACCTCCCTTGTGACATGTTCAAAGTTCTTCCGGAGGTGGGAGTTAAAACTCTCTCTGACAGGAGACTCTGCCAGATGTTCCCAGCAGACCTTCACAATGTGAGTTGGGCGCACCAGGTCTGTCCGGCATCCTCCCCCACCATCGCAGCCAACTCACCACCAGGTGGTGATCGGTAGAAAGCACCGCCCCTCTCCTCACCCGAGTGTCCAAAACAAAAAAAAACAAAAAAATATATACATATATATATAATTAATAATGACATCCAGAGGCCAATTCATACATAAGTCGTTTTTACAAGCGGACCTCATGTGGCCCTCAATGAAAATGAGTTTGACATCCCTGCCATAGTCTATACACTGATGCCTTCCAATGTCTTGGAATATTGATGTTGCCTTAACTCAATGGTAATAAGGAGATCCGAACTTGATGAGTCGGATGGCATGAACGTGGTCGATTTAAATATTTTCCATAGTAGCCCTTTGGAAAATATCATCTGGAAAAGACATGCTTATTATTCCTGAGACTGATACTTGAGGAAGGCTACAAGGCATTTTGAATGTTGAGACGCTTATTTTAGCAATCACCTAATATGTTTCTGTCACCACAAACTCAGCCGTCTCGGAAAACAACCAAGAATGTAAACAAGAGATCTTTATTCTCTCCATTCTGTTACTTTGCTTCTCTGAGCATAAAAGTCAACATACATGTTGGGTCTAATTGGATCTGGTATTTGTGTCGAATAGAATCTGCCAAAACAGAGTGTTCATGTCACCTTGGTGGTCAGCCAGCTTTATTATGAACACTCGTAGCTTTCTTTAACTAGACTGACCATACGTCCACATGTCCTCTTTTGCGGGGCTGTCCGGGCGGGGTTTCTTAAATGCCTCAAATGTCCGGCGTTTTGTGAAGGTGTGCGCAAGCAGCAGAATTTGTGAGGGAGGGGCGGAGACAGAGAGAGCGAGAGCGCGACATAGTGGATTGATTGATAATCAAGGCGTATTTGGTCAACATCCATACAGGTCACACTGTGGGTGGCCGTAGAAACAACTTGAACACTGTTACAAATATCGCCACACTGTGAACCCACACCAAAAAAGAATGACGAACACATTTCGGGAGAACATCCGCACCGTAACACAACATAAACACAAAAGAACAAATACCCAGAATCCTTTGCAGCACTAACTCTTCCGGGACGCTACAATATACACTACTTTAACCTATTGTAGCCTACTTTAACTGAACAATTTGTATTTCCTAGCTGCCGGGTTTTATTGTTTTTAGCTGGCACTTACCTGTGAGAGGGTGAGGCGACTGCCAGCTCGTTTGTGGTATTTATTGGGGCTCTCGAACTGAAGGTCCTCCCATCGGATCCGCCAAAGCATTCCAGCCAACTCCTTCTCCAACTTTAATTTCCTACAAAAACGGGAATAAGTAGAAAAACACTGAAATAAAATCACAGGACAATCAGACCTCAACAATGCTGGATTTCATGTGCAACATATAAAAATAGGTATGGTTACAGAAATTTGGTTCCTTTATAGCAGACCTGGGCCTGGATAAAAATTTGGGACACTTAGGACTAACAGTAGACAATGAAAATGTGAAATGGAATTAAATCTTTTTTGTCCTCAAAATTCTACACACAATACCCTATAATAATAGTAGCTACTATCCATTCTTCTACCGCTTATCCGGGTTTGGGTCGCGGGGGCAGCAGCCAAAGGCGGGCCCGACCAACGCCGCTTGCCACATCCGACCCTTTGTGCCGGCCCGCGTGAGGCCAATCATAAATTACAAAATAAATGTAAAAAAGTATCTATGTTGAGTGTGCAATACAACGGTGCTGCTTTTGTTTTGAAAAGCGTTATTTGTATTACTTCTGTGAGGACGTATGCTCGTGCGCGATTGTGAGTGAATGTGAACAGCGGCAATCGCAAATTACAAAACCAATCTAAAAAAACACATCTATGTCGTGCGTGCAATACAACTATGCTGCTTTTATTTTGAAAAGTGTTATTTATGGCCGTATGTCCGTGTGTAACCTAGGGGTGAAGGTGCACAGCGACAAGTGATGCCCGGTTACCCCCGAGACGCTAAAATGACGAATGCCGTGTTTTCAACAAGACATGGACTGCCAAGTATTTCTTTACAGAAATGAAAGGTAAAGCCGTGTGCTTAATTTGAATCGCCACTACACGACACAGCATGAGGAAAAATAGCAGAATTTGTCTGATGCGTTGATGGTAAAACTGCAAACCCAACAAGTACTTTTCACCTATTTTCACACCCCCAGATATTCAGCTGTCAGGACAAGTTTCGTCATTTCTCACAAAATCGCCAGAAAAAGTAAAGCGTTTTCTGACGGTGAGTTTATTAAGGAATGCTTATTGGACCGATATGCCCGCAGAAGAGGGGCGCATTTGAGAACGTGTCACTCTCCCGACGCGTTGTAACGAGGCGGGTTGAGACCATCGCTGGAAACTTGGAGCTTCAGCTGAAGAACAGAATGGCCGACTTTCACTGTTTTTCGCTGGCTTTGGATGAGAGCCGCGATTTACGTGACACCGCCCAGCTGCTCATCTTCTTACGTGGGATAACTGCAGACTTTCAAAACATAGAGGAGCTGGCAGCCATGCAGTCAATTAAAGAGACAACCACAGGTAATTGTCAAAGTTTGTTGGTGACGAACCCCAAGGTGCAGAGACGGAGGCAGGTGTTGAATAAGGAAACATCCAACCATCCATCCATTTTCTACCGCTTATTCCCTTTTGCGGTCGCGGGGGGCGCTGGCGCCTATCTCAGCTACAATCGGGCGGAAGGCGGGGTACACCCTGGACAAGTCGCCACCTCATCGCAGGGCCAACACAGATAGACAGACAACATTCACACTCACATTCACACACTAGGGCCAATTTAGTGTTGCCAATCAACCTATCCCCAGGTGCATGTCTTTGGAAGTGGGAGGAAGCCGGAGTACCCGGAGGGAACCCACGCATTCACGGGGAGAACATGCAAACTCCACAAAGAAAGATCCCGAGCCTGGGATTGAACCCAGGACTGCAGGACCTTCGTATTGTGAGGCAGACGCACTAACCCTTGTGCCACCGCGAAGTCCCTAAGGAGACATGGTTTTAGTATAAAATGCGAGAACAAAACCAAACAAAGAGTACAAACAAAAAGCACGCACGTGGGCGGATAACAAACCAAGAGAGCTAGCATGGGAGCTACAAAACAAAAATGAACTTTAGTATGGAAAACCGAAGTTGTACTTGTACTTATAAAACAAACTGGAAGCAGAGAACGACGTGGCGCAGTGGGAGAGTGGCCGTGCGCAACCCGAGGGTCCCTGGTTCAATCCCCACCTAGTACCAACCTCGTCACATCCGTTGTGTCCTTGAGCAAGACACTTCACCCTTGCTCCTGATGGGTGCTGGTTAGCGCCTTGCATGGCAGCTCCCTCCATCAATGTGTGAATGTGTGTGTGAATGGGTAAATGTGGAAGTAGTGTCAAAGCGCTTTGAGTACCTTGAAGGTAGAAAAGCGCTATACAAGTACAACCCATGTATCATTTATTTATTTAACAAAAGACAGTAAGCTAAAAACTGCTATCAAACATAGCTTACCGCAACGCTGCATTGACAAGATACGACACGACACGACAGGTAGCAATGACAAGTGCGACATGCAATACAATAATACAGCAGTGACTGGATGGGAAGACAGGTCTAAATAGGAGCGGACTGATTAACACCAGGTGTGGCCAGGTGCCAATCAGCCGCACTCAGGGAGAAAGACAGGAAACCAACAAAATAAGAGCGCTGACAGGAAACACTACACACACACAGAGGAAACAAAGACAAATGCAGAGGAAAAAACTAAAACATAATCAAACTGTGGGAGGCAAGCCTGACAGTAATGACTTGTTCACATAGGTAAATGCGTGTTTGGACATGTTAGGACTGAATTGGGACAAGCTGGCAGGTGTGACAACAGATGTTGTCCAAATCTGAAAGGGAAAAATGTTGGACTTTTAAAGAGGATGCAGGATAAAGTGACAGAAATTGACATTGTTAGAAATAAAACCATCAAAAGCAATCAGCTTTTGTATAAAGTTAGGTTAGGTAAAATGATATTATTATTACTATTATTTATCTTACGGTATATCAAAAACAATTTGAGCAAAATTTAATTAAAATATTGTCGGTGTGGCCCTCCAGCGGTGCTCGGGTTGCTCATGGGCAATTTTTCATGCCGACAAAGAAAACATGCTTAATAGAAAAGTAAGAGCTAAAAGTAAGGCTCAATATTTCAAAAAGTGCTGACTCGACGGTAATTTCCGTTATATCCCATACACAAGCTACTTGTTTTTCAGCAGATTTACTGTCCATGGCGATAATGAAAACTACAACTAAGATGCACCTTGCAGTCAAACAGCTGGTGTACAATATTTACAGTACAAACACTTTGTAGGACTCAGGAAAAGAAAAGACTGGCGTATACAACATAATGGTGAAGACAACTTGCTGAGTACAACATCACACCTACAGTAGGACAAACTGAAATAAGATGCATACTTGCAAATGAGACTCCGAAGTGGAAGAAAACAACATTAAAAATCTGACATTTATCAAGTCATTGAACATACACAAACATACCAAAAATTGATACAGTATTGAGTCGCAGATACCGTATCGGTTCAAATGAGTTGAGTGAGTCGGTCTAGTCGAGCATTTTGTTGAGTCTTGTGCATCTAATTTGTAGTTTTCACTACCAAATTTGGAGGTGTTGAAATCGCCATGTAAAACCCCTAATGCTAATAAGTACAAAACCCAAAACCAGTGAAGTGGGCACGTTTTGTAAATCGTAAATAAAAGCAAAATACAATGATTTGCAAATCCTTTTCAACTTATATTCAATTGAATAGACTGCAAAGACAAGATACTTAATGTTCAAACTGGAAAACTTTGTTATTTTTTGCAAATATAAGCTAATTTGGAATTTGATGCCTGCAACATGATTCAAGAAAGCTGGCAAAAGTGGCAAAAAAGACTGAGAAAGTTGAGGAATGCTCATCAAACACTTATTTGGAACATCCTAAAGGTGTGCAGGCTAATTGGGAAAAGGTGGGTGCCATGATTGGGTATAAAAGCAGCTCCCATGAAATGCTCAGTCATTCACAAACAAGGATGTGGCGAAGGTCACCACTTTGCTAACAAATGCGCGAGCAAATTGTCGAACACTTTAAGAACATTTCTCAACGAGCTGTTGCAAGGAATTTAGGAGTTTCACCATCTACGGTCCGTAATATCATCAAAAGGTTCAGAGAATCCGGAGAAATCACTGCACGCAAGTGATGATATTACGGATCTTCTATCCCTAAGGCGGTACTGCATCAAAAAGCGACATCAATGTGTAAAGGATATCAGCACATGGACTCAGGAACACTTCAGAAAACCACTGTCAGTAAGTACAGTTTGTCGCAACATCCGTAAGTGCAAGTTAAAACTCTACTTTGCAAAGCGAAAGGCATTTATCAACAACACCCAGAAACGCCGCTGGCTTAACTGGGCTCCAGCTCATCTAAGATGGACTGATGCAAAGTGGAAAAGTGTTCTATGGACTGATGAGTCCACATTTCAAATTGTTTTTAGGAAACTGTGGACGCCGTGTCCTCCGGACCAAAGAGGAAAAGAACCATCCGGACTTTTATAGGCGCAAAGTTGAAAAGCCAGCATCTGTGATGGCATGGGTAACTTACACATCTGTGAAGGCACCATTAATGCTGAAAGGTACATACAGATTTTGGAGCAACATATGTTGCCGTCCAAGCAACGTTATTATGGACGCCCCTGCTTATTTCAGCAAGACAATGCTGAAATATGGAAAATTTGACAATTTTTTTTAAGCGGAGCCTTATTTTTGAGTGACTTGTATCAGGCATGCTTGCTTTATTTTGGCACCAAGCGTTAAAGTCGGTGCCGAGTGTGGAACCGAACGTGATGTGAAGTGCAACAATGGTACTGAAATATGACACTGCATGCGAGTACCAATTGCAGTCGGTTGGTACCTAAAAAAAGTATTGAATTTGGTACCCATCCCTAATTCACACAAACAATATTTTATTGTCATAATGTCAATAAATGTAATCCATTTTATTCAATTTAACATGGTAAACTTTTGAAATTAATTACGTGTGTAAATCTACTCGAAAACTCATTTTTTGGATTAAATATTAAATATGCACTGCCCCTTATTTTCCATTGATTTAACATTTTATTTCTAGAAGTGTCCCTATAGTATAAAGAGCTATTTAGGTATTTTTTGTTATTGACTCATTTTAATTTTAACATGAAAAATGTAATTGTTTATATTCCAGTTTAAACATGTTAAAATGGAGAAAATACCTATTCAAATTAGATTATTGTTATTATTCAGTTAAAACATATTTAAAGATTCTGCAACATCTCAAGAATAATTCATTTAAGAAAATTGCAAGTTGAATAATGCCTGTTTTCAGAATAAAATGATCTTAAAACTCCTGCTAGTTTCTAGATGAACACATTTTAATTTAGGATGTCTTAAGTAAAATTGTTAAAATGGATGAATACCTATTCAAATAAGATTATTATTATTCAAATAAACTTATTTTAAGATTTTGCAACATCTCAAGAATGATTCATTTAAGAAATTGCAAGTTGAATAATGCCTTTTTTTTTTTTGAATAAAATGATCTTAAAACTCCTGCTAATTTCTAGATAAACACATTTTAATATAGGATATCTTATTTAAAAAAAATGTTAAAATGGAAAAAATACCTATTCAAATAAGATTGTTATTATTGAAATAAAACTTATTTAAAGATTCTGCAATATCTCAAGAATGATTCATTTAAGAAATTCTAAGTTCAATAATGCCTGTTTTAAGAATAAAATTATCTTAAAACTGCTCATTTCTAGATTAACACATTTCAATTTAGGATGTCTTAAGTATAATTGTTAAAATGGAGGAAATACCTATTCAAATAAGATTATTATTATTTAAATAAAAACTTATTTAAAGATTCTGCAACATCTAAAGAATGATTCATTTTAGAAATTGCAAGTTGAATAATGCCTGTTTTCAGAATATAATGGGCTTAAAACGCCTGCTAATTTCTAGATAAACACATTTTAATATAGGATATCTTATTTTAAAAAAATGTTAAAATGGAGGAAATACCTATTCAAATAAGATTATTATTGTTATTGAAATAAAACTTATTTAAAGATTCTGCAATATCTCAAGAATGATTCATTTAAGAAATTCCAAGTTCAATAATGCCTGTTTTAAGAATAAAATTATCTTAAAACTGCTAATTTCTAGATTAACACATTTCAATTTAGGATGTCTTAAGTATAATTGTTAAAATGGAGAAAATACCTATTCAAATAAGATTATTATTATTTAAATAAAAACTTATTTAAAGATTCTGCAACATCTCAAGAAGGATTCATTTAAGAAATTCTAAGTTGAATAATGCCTGTTTTCACAATAAAATGATCTTAAAACTCCTGCTAATTTCTAGTTAAACACAATTTTTTCCATTTTCTACCGCTTATTCCCTTTCGGGGTCGCGGGGGGCGCTGGCGCCTATCTCAGCTACAATCGGGCGGAAGGCAGGGTACACCCTGGACAAGTCACCACCTCATCGCAGGGCCAACACAGATAGACAGACAACATTCACACTCACATTCACACACTAGGGCCAATTTAGTGTTGCCAATCAACCTATCCCCAGGTGCATGTCTTTGGAAGTGGGAGGAAGCCGGAGTACCCGGAGGGAACCCACGCATTCACGGGGAGAACATGCAAACTCCACACAGAAAGATCCCGAGCCTGGATTTGAACCCAGGACTGCAGGAACTTCGTATTGTGAGGCAGACGCACTAACCCCTCTGCCACCGTGAAGCCCTAGTTAAACACATTTTAATTTAAGATGTCTTATTAAGTAAATTTGTTAAAATGGAGAAAATACCTATTCAAATAAGATTATTATTATTATTGTTCAAATAAAATGTATTTAAAGATTCTGCAACATCTCAAGAATGATTTATTTAAGAAATTGCAAGTTGATCAATGCCTGTTTTCAAAATAAAATGATCTTAAAACTCCTGCTAATTTATAGATAAACACATTTTAATTTAGGATGTCTTATTAAGTAAAATTGTTAAATAGAGAAAATGCCTAATTAAATAAGATTATTATTATTCAAATAAAACTTATTTTAGGATTTTGCAACATCACAAGAATGATTAATTTAAGAAATTGCAAGTTGAATAACGCCTGTTTTCACAATAAAATTAGCTTAAAACTCCTGCTAATTTCTAGATGAACACATTTTAATTGAGGAGGTCTTATTAAGAAAAAATTTTAAAATGGAGAAAATACCTATTTAAATAAAATTATTATTTAAATAAAACTTATTTAAATATTCTGCAACATCTCAAGAATGATTTATTTAAGAAATTGCAAGTTGAAGAATGCCTGTTTTCAGGATAAAATGAGTTTAAAACTCCTGCTAATTTCTAGATGAACACATTTTAATTTAGGATGTCTTAAGTAAAAATGTTAAAATGGAGAAAATACCTATTCAGATAAAATTATCATTATTTAAATAAAACTTATTTAAAGATTCTGCAACATCTCAATAATGATTCATTTAAGAAATTGCAAGTTGAATAATGCCTGTTTTCACAATAAAATGAGCTTAAAACGCCTGCTAATTTCTAGATAAACACATTTTAATATAGGATATCTTATTAAGTAAAAATGTTAAAATGGAGAGAATACCTATTCAAATAAGATTATTATTATTATTCAAATAAAACTTAATTAAAGATTCTGCAACATTTTAAGAATGATTCATTTAAGAAATTGCAAGTTGAAAAATGCCTGTTTTCACAACAAAATGAGCTTAAAACTCCTGCTAATTTCTAGATAAACACATTTTAATTTAAGATGTCTTATTAAGTAAAATTGTTAAAATGGGGAAAATAGCTATTCAAATAAGATTATTGTTATTATTATTCAAATAAAATGTATTTAAAGATTCTGCAACATCTCAAGAATAATTCATTTAAGAAATTGCAGGTTGAATAATGCCTGTTTTCACAATAAAATGATCTTAAAACTCCTGCTAATTTCTAGATAAACACATTTTAATATAGGATGTCTTATTAAGTAAAATTGTTAAAATGGATAACATACCTTTTTAAATAAGATTATTATTTTCATTCAAATAAAACTTATTTAAAGATTCTGCAACATCTCAAGAATGATTCATTTAAGAAATTACAAGTTGAATAATGCCTGTTTTCACAATAAAATGGGCTTAAAACGCCTGCTAATTTCTAGATAAACACATTTTAATTTAGGACGTCTTATTTAAAAAAAATTTTAATATGGAGAAAATACCTATTCAAATAAGATTATTATTATTATTATTATTCGGATATAACTTGTTTAAAGATTCTGCAACATCTCAAGAATTATTCATTTAAGAAATTCTAAGTTGAATAATGCCTGTTTTCACAATAAAATGATCTTAAAACTCCTGCTAATTTCTAGATAAACACATTTTAATATAGGATATCTTATTAAGTAAAATTGTTAAAATGGATAAAATACCTTTCAAAAAAAACTTTATTAAAGATTCTGCAACATCTCAAGAATGATTCATTTAAGAAACTGCAAGTTAAATAATGCCTGTTTTCACAATAAAATGAGCTTAAAACTCCTGCTAATATCTAGATAAACCGATTTTAATTTAGGTTTGTCTTACTAAGTAAAATTGTTAAAATCGAGAAAATACCTATTCAAATAAGATTATTATTACTATTATTCAAATAAAATGTGTTTAAAGATTCTGCAACATCTCAAGAATGATTCATTTAAGAAATTGCAAGTTGATCAATGCCTGTTTTCAAAATAAAATGATCTTAAAACTCCTGCTAATTTCTAGATAAACACATTTTAATTTAAGATGTCTTATTAAGTAAAATTGTTAAAATGGAGGAAATACCTATTCAAATAACATTATTATTATTATTAATCAAATAAAACTTATTTTAAAATTCTGCAATATCTCAAGAATGATTCATTTAAGAAATTCTAAGTTGAATAATGCCTGTTTTAAGAATAAAATGAGCTTAAAACTCCTGCTAATTTCTAAATATACACATTTTAATTTAGGATATCTTATTAAGTAAAATTGTTAAAATGGATAAACTACATTTTCAAATAAAAGTATTAAAGATTCTGCAACATCTCAAGAATGATTAATTTAAGAAACTGCAAGTTAAATAATGCCTGTTTTCAGAATAAAATGAGCTTGAAACTCCTGCTAATATCTAGATAAACCGATTTTAATTTAGGTTTGTCTTACTAAGTAAAATTGTTAAAATGGAGAAAATACCTATTCAAATAAGATTATTATTACTATTATTCAAATAAATGTATTTAAAGATTCTGCAACATCTCAAGAATGATTCATTTAAGAAATTGCAAGTTGATCAATGCCTATTTTCAAAATAAAATTATCTTAAAACTCCTGCTAATTTCTAGTTAAACACATTTTAATTTAAGATGTCTTATTAAGTAAAACAAATAACATGATTATTATTATTAATCAAATAAAACTTCTTTTAAAATTCTGCAATATCTCAAGAATGATTCATTTAAGAAATTCTAAGTTGAATAATGCCTGTTTTAAGAATAAAATGAGCTTAAAACTCCTGCTAATTTCTAAATAAACACATTTTAATTTAGGATGTCCTATTAAGTAAAATTGTTAAAATGGATGAAATACCTATTCAAGTAAGATTATTATTATTAAAAAAAATATATTTAAAAATTCTGCAACATCTCAAGAATGATTCATTTAAGAAACTGCAAGTTAAATAAGGCCTGTTTTCAGAATAAATGATCTTAAAACTCCTGCTAATATCTAGATAAACCGATTTTAATTTAGGTTTGTCTTACTAAGTAAAATTGTTAAAATGGAGAAAATACCTATTCAAATAAGATTATTATTACTATTATTCAAATAAAATGTGTTTAAAGATTCTGCAACATCTCAAGAATGATTCATTTAAGAAATTGCAAGTTGATCAATGCTTGTTTTCAAAATAAAATTATCTTAAAACTCCTGCTAATTTCTAGATAAACACATTTTAATATAGGATATCTTATTAAGTAAAATTGTTAAAATTGATAAAATACCTTTTCAAATAAAACTTTATTAAAGATTCTGCAACATCTCAAGAATGATTCATTTAAGAAACTGCAAGTTAAATAATGCCTGTTTTCAGAATAAAATGAGCTTAAAACTCCTGCTAATATCTAGATAAACCGATTTTAATTTAGGTTTGTCTTACTAAGTAAAATTGTTAAAATGGAGAGAATACCTATTCAAATAAGATTATTATTACTATTATTCAAATAAAATGTATTTAAAGATCCTGCAACATCTCAAGAATGATTCATTTAAGAAATTCTAAGTTGAATAATGCCTGTTTTCACAATAAAATTATCTTAAAACTCCTGCTAATTTCTAGTTAAACACATTTTAATTTAAGATGTCTTATTAAGTAAAACAAATAACATTATTATTATTATTAATCAAATAAAACTTATTTTAAAATTCTGCAATATCTCAAGAATGATTCATTTAAGAAATTCTAAGTTGAATAATGCCTGTTTTAAGAATAAAATGAGCTTAAAACTCCTGCTGATTTCTAAATAAACACATTTTAATTTAGGATGTTTTATTAAGTAAAATTGTTAAAATGAAGGAAATACCTATTCAAATAACATTATTATTATTATTAATCAAATAAAACTTATTTTAAAATTCTGCAATATCTCAAGAATGATTCATTTAAGAAATTCTAAGTTGAATAATGCCTGTTTTAAGAATAAAATGAGCTTAAAACTCCTGCTGATTTCTAAATAAACACATTTTAATTTAGGATGTTTTATTAAGTAAAATTGTTCAAATGGAGGAAATACCTATTCAAATAACATTATTATTATTATTAATCAAATAAAACTTATTTTAAAATTCTGCAATATCTCAAGAATGATTCATTTAAGAAATTCTAAGTTGAATAATGCCTGTTTTAAGAATAAAATGAGCTTAAAACTCCTGCTGATTTCTAAATAAACACATTTTAATTTAGGATGTCTTATTAAGTAAAATTGTTAAAATGGATGAAATACCTATTCAAGTAAGATTATTATTATTCAAAAAAACTTATTTAAAAATTCTGCATCTAAAAAATTATTCATTTAAGAAATTGCAAGTTGAATAATACCTGTTTTCACAATAAAATGGGCTTAAAACTCCTGCTAATTTCTAGATAAACACACTTTAATTTAGGATGTCTTACTGAGTAAAATTGTTAAAATGGATGAAATACCTAATCAAATAAGATTATGATTATTATTCAAATAAAACTTATTTAAAGATTTTGCAACGTCTCAAGAATGATTTATTTAAGAAATTGCAAGTTGAATAATATTGTTTTCACAATAAAATTAGTTTAAAAGTCTTGCTAATTTCTCGATGAACACATTTCAATTCAGGATGTCTTCTCAAGTAAAATTATCTCTCCATGCAGCTCGTTAAGTTCACTATTTTTTAATACTATATTCCTTTTTATCTTCTATTTTTACAGCACGTAAATGTATATTTTTCATTGATCTGACAACCTCCGTGTTCGTAGAGACCGCGTCCAACTTGATTAGATTAGTTAAATAAATATCAATAGTAAGAATCGTGACATGTTATTTTTGGGAAGCAATCATCACATCTGCTGCAGATCACAGCCGAGCTGCCGTGCACGAAGTCTCTTTGTTTTGTTTTTCCGCAGACAGGAAAAAGAAATCCTTTTTTTTTTTTTTTTTTTGCTCCGAAATGACAAACGAGCAGAGTCCTCACATTCCGACGTCGTCTAAAAAGGTGTAAAACATTCCCAGATGGCTGCGAGGGTTTATTGCCGAGCTTGCATATTTGGTCTCGAACCCTCATATTCTTGGTTCCCCCACGCCCCCTCCACCCGGGATTAGTGTTAGACAGTCAAAAGCTGTGCTTGCTGATCCTTGCGGTAATAAAGTCTGCAGACGCTGAGCGTTTTGGAGGACAGGAAACTCCTTCAAAAAGTTTATCAGGAAAAAAAAAAAAAGGGTTCTTTAAAGACCTCCAGCAGGAGCAAAGTGTGGACCACAGTGGACCTTTTGTTTCTTGAGACCCACATGTGTGGACTAACCCCCCCTTAATGAACAGATCCCAGCCAGACCTGCGCTGTTTCACATTCCCCGGCTCCAAAATCGACTAAGAAGCGGAGCAAACACCTGATTTAATCACAAAATATGTTTCTTTATTTTCATTGTGCTCTCATGAAAACACTTGTCTCTCCTCGCAAGTTATGATAGTTACGTATTCCAAATATTCACTCCTTCCACAGGAATTTACATCAAATTGATATGCAACCTTCAAGAGTTAGCGTCCTTGGGGCTATTTCTCCCCCCACGCTGCGGTGGGCGCTTATATTTTGGCCCAAATAGTGTAAAAAACTTGTGGAGAGGCGAGGCGGGGCACGCCGTAGCCCGGCCCAAGATGGCGGCGAGGAGGCGTGGACGGCGAGCGAGCGGCGAGGCGAGGCGTGCCGATAGCGACACCGCAATCAAGATCAGGTAATCCTCTCGCACTGTATAAAAGGCCGACAGCCGTGAACGTCAGAGACAGAGGCGGAGAGACGAGAAGGAGCCAGAGGGAAGCTGACGCTAAGAGAGAGAGACTGAGAGCGCGAGAGAGGCGACGATGCCCGAAGCAGAAAGATAAGCGGAAGAGCGAGCGGCCGACGGAGCAGCTGAAAAGCAGTCTTTATGGAAAAATAAAGAAGTTTAAACGTGCCGCCGCTATGTCCTTCCTTGACGGTCCTTGGAACCTGCAAGACGGCTTGAGAAGTCTGTCACAAACTAATTTCCACTCCAGTGGACGCTTATTTTTTGGACCATATAAGGCATGGGTAGGGAACCTATGGCTCGCAAGCCAGATGTGGCTCTTTTGATGACTGCATCCGGCTCTCGGATAAATCTGAGCTGACATTGCTTAACACGATAAATAATGAATAATTAAACTTGTAATCACAGAGTTAAAAATAACGTTCGAAATATAAAACATTGTCATGCATTTTTATGTTCAAGAAGTTGGTAAGAAGTCATTTATTTATTATTGGTTAGTGTGGGGCTTGCCCTCCAGGGGGTTCTTCAGACCACTAAGAACTGACATGAGTCAATAAGTTTCTCAGTTGGTCTCCAGCAATTGTCTTTTTCTCTTCCGTTTTCGCTCGCGCTCTGGTTTCTAGCCCCAAGCCCGTCTCTCCTCCTGGCTGCTGCTTATGACATAGCGACAGGTGATCAGATAAAAAGGCCCAGATGGGCCTTCTACGCACCTGTCGCTGATTTCGAGGCCGGTACTGGCAACACCCCGCTTCGCTGCAGGCCCGCAGGCCACGCCCCCTCCACAGATAGCTTCAGAATAACAATGCTATTACAAAGAATAAGAGACCTCTCTAGAAATCTTGGTCTTTCTTAAAAATGCACACGTTTTGTTGTGTTCAGTGTTAAAAAAATATTAAATGGCTCTCACGGAAATACATTTTAAAATATTTGCCTTCTTGGCTCTCTCAGCCAAAAAGGTTCCCGACCCCTGATATAGGGCATGGGTATCAAACTCTTCCGAATTTCTCCCGATTTCCACTCGGACAACAATATTGGGGGCGTGCCTGGAAAGCACTGCCTTTAGCGTCCTCTACAACCTGTCGTCACGTCCGCTTTTCCGGCATAGAAACAATGTGCCGGCCCAGTCACATAATATCTGCGGCTTTAACACACACGAATGAATGCAAGGCATACTTGGTCAACAGCCATACAGGTCACACTGGGGGTGTCCGTATAAGCGACTTTAACATGTCCTCTTTTGCGGGGCTGTCCGGGCGGGGTTTCTTAAATGCCTCAAATGTCTGGCGTTTTGAGTCAGGGTTGCATGTCTTTTCAATTTACGTACAGGGTTAAGAAGGGATTAAAAAACAAAAACAAATTGTGAAGGTGTGCGCAAGCAGCAAAATTCGTGAGGGAGGGGCGGAGACGGAGAGAGCGAGAGCGCAACATAGTGGATTGATTGATGATCAAGGTGTATTTGGTCAACAGCCATACAGGTCACACTGAGGGTGGCCGTAGAAACAACTTGAACACCGTTACAAATATGCGCCGCACTGTGAAGCCACACCAAACAAGAATGACAAACACATTTCGGGAGAACATCTGCACCGTAACACACGTAATACCATGAACCCCTTGCACCAATAACTCTTCCGTGATGCTATAATATGCACCCCGGCTACAACCAAACCTGCCCCCCCCCAAATTTTTATTTCAATTTTATTTGATATGTCATTGATATTTTAAAATCATTATTGATAGGTTGATTGGAAACACTAAATTGGCCCTTGTGTGCATGTTGTCTCTCTATCTGTGTTGGCCCTGTGTTGAGGTGGCGACTTGTCCAGGGTGTACGCTGCCTTCCGCCCAAATGCAGCTGAGATAGGCTGCAGCGACCCCAGAAGGGACAAGCGGTAGAAAATTGGATGGCTGGATGGATAATTTGAAACTGGACTTTGCATGTCACTATAAAGTTATATAAGCCTTGCTTGTTCAATATTCAATGCAAAACTTTTTTGGGTCCCTCTTAAAAGGTTCATTCGTTCAACCTTGGCCCGCGGCTTTGTTCCATTTTAAATTTTGGCCCACTCTGTATTTGAGTTTGACACCCCCGATATAGGGCCTTCGATTGATTGATTGAAACTTTTATTAGTAGATTGCACAGTTCAGTACATATTCCGTACAATTGACCACTAAATGGTAACACCCCAATAAGTTTTTCAACTTGTTTAAGTCGGGGTCCACGTTAATCAATTCATGCCTAAGTGTCACAGTCAAAATATATCTATGGTCGGGATGATATTTGATTGGTATTAGAACCGGTCACAGGCAGCACGGTGGAGGAGAGTTTAGTTCTGGTTTTAAGGGTGGCATGGCGTAGTGGGTAGAGCGGCCGTGCCAGAAACCTGAGGGTTGCAGGTTCGCTTCCCACCTATTAACATCCAAATTGCTGCCGTTGTGTCCTTGGGCAGGACACTTCACCCTTGCCCCCAGTCACACTGGTGAATGAATGATGAATGAATGATTGGTGGTGGTCGGAGGGGCCGTAGGCGCAAATTGGCAGCCACGCTTCCGTCAGTCTACCCCAGGGCAGCTGTGGCTACAGATGTAGCTTACCACCACCAGGTGTGAATGAATGATGGGTACCAACTTCTCTGTGAGCGCTTTTAGTATCTAACAATAGAAAAGTGCGACATAAATCTAATCCATTATTATTATTAGTTCATGTGCCTCACGATACGAAGGTCCTGAGTAGTCCTGGGTTCAACCCCGGGCTCGGGACCTATCAGTGTTGAGTTTGCATGTCCTCGCCGTGACTGCCTGGGTTCCCCCCAGGTACTCCGACTTCCTCCCAGTGCCAAAAACATGCACCTAGAGATGTCCGATATTATCGGCCGATAAATGCTTTAAAAATGTAATATCGGAAATTATCGGTATCGGTTTCAAAAAGTAAAATTAATGACTTCTTAAAACGCCGCTGTACGGTTTCGGTACATATCTGGTAAAACACGGACTTAGGGAGAAGAAGTTGCGTCTCCCAGTCAGCAGCCCACACACAACACAGGAGTTGACAACTGCAGCACGAGAGGTTTACTGGCGACGCTTGATGACCTCACCAAACCGCTGCGGGCAGAGCATAACAACAAGAGTGTGTTGTTGCTGGTGCTATAGCCTGGCTAACAAGCGAGGTCACTCTGTGACTGACTAACAACACCACGTCTGTTTTGGGATTATTTTAAAGTGTGTCTGACGGAGGATAGCACGGTGCTACAGGGGTTAGTGCATCTGCCTCACAATACGAAGGTCCTGAGTAGTCCTGGGTTCAACCCCGGGCTCGGGATATTTCTGTGTGGAGTTTGCATGTTCTCCCCGTGACTGCGTGGGTTCCCTCCCACTTCCAAAGACATGCACCTGGGGATAGGTTGATTGACAACACTAAATGGGCCCTAGTGTGTGAATGTGAGTGTGAATGTTGTCTGGCTATCTGTGTTGGCCCTGTGATGAGGTGGCGACTTGTCCAGGGTGTACCCCGCCTCCCGCCCGAAAGCAGCTGAAATAGGCTTAAGCACCCCCTGCGACCCTGAACGGGACAAGCGGTAGGAAAGGATGGATGGATGAATAGAACCGGTCACAGGCGCCTGCTGCTGTTTTTCACGCACCAATACTCCATCAGAATTTTCCGAATGGGGCCCCAGGGACCCCATCAAGTCATAAAAATGGGGTCCCACAGTACATTTTTGGGGTGCCACTTTTTTGTAAGTGTTTTGAAAACAAATGATAAATGTATGCATAATTTGTTATATCCCACATTCTATATTGTGTTTTGGAAAAAAGGTTGTCGTAAATGTTACTTAATTCATTATAAGAAATAATACAAAAGAAAATAAATGTTGTATGCATATGTAAATGTTTTCAGTTATAAACATTCATTCACTTTTTTCTTTCCAAAATGGATCTAAACTTTACCGCTGCTGGTATAATTTTCCTCTATTTTTATTGTAATATTTTCAGAATGTGTTTGTTCTATTTTTGGGCAGAGTAAGACAAAGAAAACAATCTGAAGTTGTCTTTATTTTTTTTGTTTTAATGCCATGATTTTTGTAGTCCGGCCCAGCGTGTGCACAGATTTTTCCTCCATGCGGCCCCTGAGCCAAAATGAGTTTGACACCCCTGAAATAGGGCAAAAACAAACGTCCACTGCAGTGGGTGTCTGTGTTTTTCCCCAGAAAAAAAATGTCCAATGCAATGGATGCTGGCTCTCAGGTGGATACATATCCAATAAATAATTATGTCATGTTGTAGTTTTTACCTTAAAACAGAAATGATGACAAAAAACATATTTCATCCAGACAGATTATTTTATTAAAGTACTATTCCGTACATTTCACATATACAATACATGTATTTTTGTCATTACAAATGACCCATTTATCAAGTGTGTTAAAATAGACAAATATTACAAACTCTCCAACTTGTCAAGGGTCTTCCCCGTGGCCTCCGGTCGGCCGTGCACTGAAAACCTCCCCGGATCAGATCCTGATCAGATGCCCAAGTGAATTCATCCGGCTCGTTTACTGTGAGAGCCTTCCTAATGACAGAGCTTCTCAGCCTATCTTTAAGGGATAGCCTTGCAAACCCTACGGAGTAAACTCATTTTGGTCGCTAGTACCCGTGATCTTGTCCTTCCGGTCTCAACCCAAAGCTCATGACCATAGATGGAGGATAGACAAAGCAGATTGACTGGTAACTTGAGAGCTTCGCCTTCCAGTTTGGCGCCCTCTTCACTACAACAGACCGTTCGACTTGGAGATGTTCTTGTTTTCATCCCAGTCGTTTCACATTGAGTTGCAAACTGATCTAGTGGCAGTTGAAGATCACAGGCGGATGAAGCCAGCAGAACCACATCATCTGCAAAAAGCAGATAGCTAAACTTGCAGATCCCCTCAACGCCTAGAAACTTTGTTCATATTAGTTATGAACAAAACCAGTGACAAAGTCCCATGGATCAAACTAATTTCTGACAGCACAATCAGACGGTCCCATACCCCTATGTTCCTTCAGCGCTCCCCACAGGACTTACCAATGGACAAGGTCGAATCCCTTCTGTAAGTCTACAAAACGCACATAGACCGGTTGGGCAAACTCCCATGCACCCTCAATGACCCTGCCAAATATAGACATACTTGCCAACCCTCCCGATTTTCCCGGGAGACTCCCGAATTTCAGTGCCCCTCCCGAAAATCTCTCGGGGCAACCATTCTCCCGAATTTCTCCCGATTTCCACCCGGACAACAATATTTAGAGCGTGCCTTAAAGGCACTGCCTTTAGCATCCTCTCTCACCTGAAAAGGAGACTATTATATATGTCTCTGTTATCCATAGCTTTATTTATAACCCATAAAGTAGGCGGGCACGGAGCTATTTCTCAGTGTGTGTTTAGTCCAGCCCGCACGTTAATCCACTGACACACAACATTCGGATTCCCATTGTGCATTGATTCAAAACTACGGCAAGTAGTAATGTCCAAAAACATAACAGAGTCAAAGCAGAAGAACGAAGAAGAGACATGGCCACGACGAGTAAGAAGACGAAGTACGCTTGCAAGTCCCGAAATGATTGGAAGAGAATAATTTCAGTTCATCCAGGACAGCTCGAAGGGGATAGGGTATGCTGCCTGCAAATTTTGTAGATCAGACCTCTCCATTGAACACGGCGGCCGAACGGATATATTCATTCATGAACGGATAATTTTTATATATATAAATAATTCCATTCCCCCCATCTCCCGAATTCCGAAGTCTCAAGGTAGGCAAGTATGAATATAGAGCTGGTCAACAGTTCCATGACCAGGACAAAAACTGCACTTTTCCTCTTGGATGCAAGGTTTGACCATCCGGCTTAGCCTACTCTCCAGTACACCTGAATAGACCTTACCAAGAAGGGCTGAGTAGGGTGATCCCACCAGAGTGGGAACACACTCTCCAGTCCCCCTTCTTAAACAGATAAACAACCAACCAGGTCTACTGATCCACAGGCATCGCCAAGCAAGGCTGCACAGTCAACCAGGAACATACCAACCACCAATCCAGAACCCACAAGTGGACACTAGTAGTGAGGGATGCTGTCAAGCTGAAGAAAGATTCCTATCGCGTCTATTTGGAGCACGGGACTCCTAAGGCAGCTGATAGGTACTGACAAGCCAAGCGGTTTGTGGCTTTGGTGGTCGCTTCCAGAAGGCTTTGAAAAGACTCTGGATCTGCCGTCCTAGGAAAGGGAAGCAGCGCACCTTCATTACTAAGTACAGTGGTGATGGTGCGCTGCTGGGGTGAGGTGAGTACTCCTCAATCCAACCTACATGTCTTGCTATGGGGAATCTTTGGTGGACTCTCCTATTTTGAGGTAGTTACAAAGCTCCTCAGCGGCAGGGCTGTGGGGGTGGATAAGATCTGTCGGGAGTTCCTTAAGGCTTTGGAGGCTGCGGGGCTGTCTCGGTTTGACAAGTTCACAGTATACATTGAACATTATTCCACCCCCCACTACATTGCAAGACCCCTAAAATTAGACATATCCGAGTATAAACTATTTTTGTTACATTCAAATACAAAATCAGCAGCATAACATATCTAAATATATATACATACATATATATATAAAATTGCATAGAAACGATACATTCTTTTCTTTGTATTAAAAATATATATATTTTTTCCGAGCAAGTGTGGCTTATTCAGGCTGATTGGAGGATGAGTGGAGTGTTTTAGTGGTGATTGAAAGGTCAAGTAGTGAAGACAAGAGGTCTCTCAGCAGCGTGTTGGTCTCGCACAAAGGCTGTGAGCTGCTGTGTGCACCTGGGTGTCCATCAGTAAAGCTCCACTGGCGTCTGCAATAACAGGAAGCCACTTGTTAGCTTTAGCCATTAAAACATCTCCAAGGGTTCCAGAAACACTTGGTGTCTCAAGACGAGCTCCAAAAGAAGTGTTTGAAGAGACCGTTGCGTTTTTGTTGCATCATAAACGGTCAAATACTTGGTTAGCTCAGCGAAACCCCCAAGCTGTTGACGACCCCAACCCAAATGGAAACTAGCCAATGTTTACACATATTTCTAGGACTTTGGGAAAATACGTAAAGTTAATATATTTCTATTTTTGCATATTTTTTTATTTAGTTTGTACATGTTCTAAACCAGGCCTTGGCCATTAAATTGACTCGGGGGCCACATATAGAGAAGAAAATGTGTCTGGGGGCCGGTATATCTATTTTTATGAACACTAATACAAAACCTCACAATAATGTCTGATAGAATGCTAAAAACGTTATGACAGACTACCTTAAAAAACATAATGGTATTTTACATTTTTCTATGAAGGATAAAACACTGAATATTGACAAAATATGAACTTCCCCTTACAATCAAGTGAAACGTAACAAAAATGTAACAAACAGTGAAATATGAACGCGAATGGTACAAAATAAACCCACCTACAATCTGATATATCACTAAGCTTTAGAACTTTGTGTCATGCCTGTAATTCAGTTTTAAGTTTGATCATGTTTGTTTTGTTTTTGGACTCTTGTTTCCCGTTTTACACTTCCTGGTTTTGTTTGTGTCCATAGTAACCCATTAGTTTCCACCTGGTCTCCAAGTCACGCCCAGCCCTTGGTCCCACACCTGTTTCTAATCATCATAGCTGCTAATTTATACCATTTTGTTTCTGTCCTCGTCCTGGGAACTTTGCTATTTGCTTTCTGCTTTCATGCCTGCTATTGCATTGCCTACATATGCTACTCATTTTCTCCATGCCCACGATCAACTGCCACGCACCTTGCTATTCTTACCTCCTGTTTTTTGTCACAATAAGTGTTTTGTTTTAGTTGTTTATAGTCATGCCATCTTGCTGTTTATGTTCATAGTTCATTCATGCCACCGTGCAAGTGTTTTTGTTTCCTGTTTGTATTTTGTAGTCTAGTAATATACCTCCTTGTGAGCGCTCTTTGTTTTGATTATTTTTGTATTTAGTGTATTAATAAATCATCATCATGTACCTGAATTCACGCCTGGCTCTTCCCGTAATCCCTCTGCGTCGAAGGAGCAAAACCAATCAAAGTCATAGTCCTGACACTTTGTTGTGAAAATCGCCTTCCGCGTCTTTGGAAACGCTCCACACCCACACTGCTTGGTGCCTTGTCTGAGCTGCTGTGACTTACATTACCATAGTAACTAATTAGATGACTATAGTAACTAATTAAAATGACCATAGTAACTAAATAGATTACCATAGTAACTGGTATAGCATCCATAAGCGCAGATTCCAACCATTGAAATACTTCGTATAGTTCAAGACTTACGGAAAACATGACTGCACATCATAATGGTGGCTACACTTTCCATCTTAAAGATCTAAAAAAATATTTGGGAATGTCCGGCGGGTCAGATTGAAAAGCTCAACAGGCCGTCCCCTGGTCTTAATTTGCCCAGGTCTGTTCTAAACTCTCATCTAACAGGGTTGTTGTGGTAATTTGGTTGTATGTTTCTACTACAGAGACAATTACGTTTTTGTGCGTTGCGAAAATAGTTTTCCTGGTGGTAAACAAACAAAAAATATATGTGAGTGTTGTCTGTCTATCTGTGTTGGCCCTGCAATGAGGTAACAACTTGTCCAGGGTGTACGCCGCCTTCCGCCTGATTGTAGCCAAGATAGGCACCAGCGCCCCCCGCGACCCCAAAAGGGACACGCGGTAGAAAATGGATGGATGGATGGATATTTTTTAAATGACTGCATTTTGTTACTTACTGAGATAGGCGCCAGCGCCCCCCGCGACCCCGAAAGGGAATAAGCGGTAGAAAATGGATGGATGGACTACAATCCAGGTTCATAATACCCTGCTTTTAGTTTGAAGTTTACATCGCACTGAACACTGCACTAGTGTTGTACCAGTACCAATATTTTGGTACAGGTACCAAAATGCAATTAGATACTTTTCTAAAAAAATTAAAATAAATAATTGCATTATTGGCTTTATTTTGACAACAAATCTTACAGTACATTAAACATATGTTTCTTATAGCAAGTTTGTCCTTAAATAAAATAGTGAACATACAAGACAACTTGTCTTTTATTAATGAGTAAGCAAACGAAGGCTCCTAATTTAGTCTGCTGACATATTCAGTTACATATTGTGTCCTTTTCCATTCTATTATTTTGTTAAAATTTTTAAGGAAAAGCAGTAGAAAATGAATTATTACTCTACTTGTTCATTTACTGTTAATATCTGCTTACTTTCTCTTTGACATGTTTTAACTACACTTCTGTTAAAATGTAATAACCATTTATTCTTCTCTTGTTTGGATGCTTGACATTACTTTTGGATGATACCACAAATTTGGGTATCAATCCGATATCAAGTAGTTACAGGATCACACATTGGTTATAATTTAAGTCCTCTTGTGTCCATGGACATATTTCCTGAGTTTATAAACAGAATATAAATCAAAAAGATGTTGTGATGACAAAAAATATTGATGTAATAATAGTAATATCGATTAGATACGCTCCTGTACTTGGTATCATTATAGTGGATTTCAGGTGTAGATCCACCTTTTCGTTTACATTTTGACGCCTAGGAGTTTCGGTGTGTAGTGAAGCATATTTAGCTATTCCTCGTCCTGGAGGGATGATACTTGTAAGAAACTTACTTTATTTGTCGCCATGGAGGCGAGGATTAGTGATCTAGAAGTAGCTAAAACACTGCAGACTGCGGATAGACTTTAGCCACTAGCTAGCCATGTCTTAAAGCACCTCTTCCTGAGGGTGTTTCAGTGTTATAACTTCACCTTTATTGTTGGTTTTTAAGCCAAAATGCGTCCGTTCTCCCCTTTTCTGACTACACACTGTGTCTGCTTGTAAGTACTCAGTGATTGTGTGCTGCCGAACATGCTCCTATGCTCGTAAACCAGCAATGACGCGACATGACGACGACGGGAGAGCTGGGTGGTGGTGGACCGGTACTTTTTAGAGGCGGTATAGTACCGAATATGATTCATTAGTATATTAAGGATACTATACTAATACTGGTATACCGTACAACCCTACACTGCACTATGCATGTCTTAATTAGTCCCTCCAGGAATGTCCACCTTATGATAACGCCAATTCCCACATATAGAGTACAACTAACCCCTGGAAAATATGCACGACCCTGCAAGTTTGTCCAAAGTCTGCAACCTTCTCGCATATTTTGGCCAATAAGCGTCTAATTAGGCCAATATAATTTGTATGTTTGTTTCTTGTGTTGACGAAGCAAAAACAACATGTAAAAAAATATCAAGTCTTTATTAATCAATGACAGAATTGTCGCCCTCCCGCATCGCTCAGACCTACTTCCTTTTCCTGGCTAGACAGCTAAGCCTTCTGGGTAATGCTGTATGTAAACATTGCATTATTGGCTTTATTTTAACAAAAAAATCTTCCGGTATATTATTGCAAGTTTATCCTTAAATAAAATAGTGAACATACAAGACAATTAGACTTTTAGTAGTAAGTAAACAAGTGAAGTGAAGTGAATTATATATATAAAGCGCTTTTTCTCTAGTGACTCAAAGCGCTTTACATAGTGAAACCCAATATCTAAGAAGTTACATTCAAACCAGTGTGGGTGGCACTGGGAGCAGGTGGGTAAAGTGATCTAGAAGTAGCTAAAACACTGCAGACTGCGGATAGACTTTAGCCACTAGCTAGCCATGTCTTAAGAAACCTCTCCCTGAGGGTGTTTCAGTGTTATAACTTCACCTTTATTGTTGGTTTTTAAGCCAAAATGCGTCCGTTCTCCCCTTTTCTGACTACACACTGTGTCTGCTAGTAAGTACTCAGTGAATGTGTGCTGCCGAACATGCTCCTATGCTCGTAAACCAGCAATGACGCGACATGACGACGACGGGAGAGCTGGGTGGTGGTGGACCGGTACTTTTTAGAGGCGGTATAGTACCGAATACGATCCATTAGTTTCGCGGTACTATACTAATACTATACCGTACAATAGAGATGCGCGGATAGGCAATTATATCATTCGCATCCGCATCTCCAAAGTCGTCATCCACCCGCCGTCCACCCGAACCAACATTTTATCAGGACCGTACCAGCCCACCAACCGCCTGCTGAAATACATCAGCGGTTGTCCGCATTTACCACTCACAGAGATATTTAAACCTGTTTCACAGAGTAATGAAGACAATTGGAGCCGCTAACGTTCCCGTGACTATCCAATAGCGTTCATCCTGATGACAAGAATATGGGCGTGCTGTGAAGCCATTGCCTTAGACACCTTCAACAACATGTACGAACCGATTGTTGGTCCAGCAACATGTTGTGTGCAGCTTCCGCAAGCTCACGTACAAGATTGAAAGGCATACTGGGTGATACAGAGTACACTGATGGTTGTGATATAAACAACTTTAACACTTACTAATATGCGCCACGCTGTGAAGCCACACAATACAAGATTGACAAACACATTTCGGGAGAACATCCTCACAGTAACACAACAAAAACGCAACACAACAAATACCCATAATCCTTTGTATTCATGACACTTCCTGAATAGATTTTACACCCCCGCGCCTCCAACCCCGCCCACCTTACCGACGCACTGGGTGGCTGGCGGGGTTTGCTGCTAGCGGGGTGTATAAAATAGTCAGGAATTGTCATGAATACAAAGGATTATGGGTATTTGTTGTGTTGCGTTTATGTTGTTTTACTGTGAGGATGTTCTCCCGAAATGTGTTTGTCGTTCTTAACTGGTGTGGCTTCACAGCATATTACTAAAAGTGTTAAAATTGTTTATATCACAACCATTAGTGTACTCTGTGTCACCCAGTATGCCTCGCAGTTGTGCGCGTGTGTCTGCAGAAGCCACACACAACATGTTGCAAGACTGAGAAGCAAATCGTACATGTTGTAGAAGGCGTTAAAGCCAATGGCTTCATAGCACGCCCTATTATTTGTAATCTAGGTGACTACCAGAAGTCATTCAAGAGAATAATAGCCTTTCTTGTTGATTTCTTCGATTTACGACACGGGTCTTAAATGGGACTTTGATTGGCAAAGGATACCAATCACAGAACCATGCATATCAAATATTTCCGGATCATTCAACCGCCAACCGCCCGAATCTAATTAAAATCTATTTTTTCGTCATGTCAACCGCCCGACCCGCGGTTTATCCGCGGACTCCGCGGATGAGACCGCAAAGCGCGCATCTCTACCGTACAACCTTAGGTTCTACCTGTTCTCCCTGCCTGCCTGCTCCGCTTGCTCGCTCGACACATGAACAATCAAAAAAAAGGGTTTCATCACCTGGCGATTAAACAGTAAAAGCAATTAATCTCTACACTCTTCTATATCCTCTCTTTTTTAAGTGATAAACCACAAATCTGTCAACTTTTTCTGGTCTCACGAGTCAATTTTGGAGACTCAAACACGAAATCAAGCGTGTTAACAGTTGGTTTTGTTTTTCATGTTGTTTTTTTGCTTAAATGTGTCTTTCCAACAATGACATGCACATGCGTCACGGCCAATTATGCCAATTGGATAATGGCATTTTGTAGTGCCCCCCCCCTCCTACCATAAATACATGGCAGTGTAATAATGCCTTTCTCTGTTGCGTTGACGTCAGAAGAATAAACGCTTAAATCATCAAGTTTAATGACTCCAAGTAATTCCAGAGAAGTAGATGACATTTTACAGCATTTACCGGCTAATAGTCCTGGTCAACTAGTTTGTGAGGAAGCTGTCCTGTGCTTGCTGAACTGTTAGCTGAAACAAGAAACAGAGAGAAATAATGTGATTTGGATTCCAAAATAAAAAGCACTGTGAGCATTAAATGGTCTTTATAATAACATTGAATAACTCAGACGGACACTCAGTGGATTTACCTGAGCTGAAAAGAGGCTCCTCCGTCTTTCTTCCACCATTCCTCTGATCAAAATCCATTCTGATTGGCTGGTGATGAACACTTGTTAGTGACCAAATTATTATTTTTGTTATTTACAGTACAAGCTGCACTTAGGGGTATGCAATGATGCATTGTGTGTAAACACACACACAATCAACTTTTAGCAGTTTAGGTAAGGCCTTCTCTGCTGGCCTAAAATAACCAGAAATCATGATCATAATTAAAGATAAGTATTTTTTAGTTTCCTTACCCTAAATAAAATGATTCATATTCTGTTCATGTCATTCTATGCTCCTTCCAGTGCTGTTGTTTTAAGGTTAGACTTTGTATCTGTCAGGCTTGTCCCTGACAGTTTGCTTGTGTTTTAGTTTTTCCTCTGTGTGTAGTATTTCCTTTCAACGCTCTTATTTTGTTTGTTTCCTGTCTTTCTCCCTGAGCGCTGTTTGTGTGTGTGTAGTATTTCCTGTCTTTAGTTCCTGTCAGCACTCTTATTTTGGTTCAGTTTCCTGTTTTTCTCCCTGAGTGCTGTGTCCCCTCAAATGCAGCTGATTGGCACCTGGCCACACCTGGTGTCAATCAGCCCACTCCTATTTAGACCTGTTTTCTCCTCCAGTCAGTGCTGGATTATTGTCATGTCGCTCCGGTTGTGTCGTTGCTATCTGTTGTGCCATGTTGTGTAGAGTCAATGCAGCATTGCGGTAAGCTATATTTCGGTAGCTGTTTGTAGCTTACTGTCTTTTTTTCCCTGCTTCCAGTTTTGTTTGTTCATAGCTAAGTTTGTTATCCGCCTCGTGCGCGCTTTTTTTTTTGTACCCTTTTGTTCGGTTTTTGTCTTAGTGTTTTATTAAATCATGTTTTCTCTTCATCTTGGGGTTCGTCACAAACTAACTGACAGTATCCAATGAGAATTCAGCTGGCTTGTGTTGCCATGCTGTACCAAATCTGGCCGGAGCCTTCAGAATCAACAATGTGGGCGTGAACAGATACATACAGTTGATAGACAATTGCGATCAGCCAATCAGATCACGATTTGTTTTCAGTAAGGCCTTCTAGCTGGCCTTACGCTGTGATTGGACACTCACTTGGGAGTACCAAGTGAGTGTCCAATCACAAGTTGCAAAAACAGGAACGGGCACCGGAACCATACGAGCCATGGAAAGCCACATAAAACTCACTGGTTCTCACAAAGAAGGAGAGCAAAATGTTGATTAGGTGGCAGCTATATATTTGCAAGGCCATTTTTAATAAGGATTCTTAAGAGAAACCACATCTTGTGAGACAATGTCGTCTGACACCGGAAGCTAAATGGTTTTCCCGCGACTTTCACCTGGATCAACCGACTACGACCGGTACCACTGGCTTATACTGAGTCTAATGGGTTCTACAAATTGTGAGTTCAAATATTTTATTACTTAAGTTTTTCATGTTTCATTTGTTTTATACAATTCTTTTAATTTTGACAGTACCACGTAAAATATGTTTAAATTGCTGAAGCAGCTTTATTGAATGTTAAACGCGCCGAAAAATTGTTTGTTGTGTCCACTGTTGAGGGGATTAAATGGCCAGTAGTTTGCCTTGGGTTTCTGTATATCATCTCCAGCCGTGTCCATGTGGTGACATAAATTACAGTATTTTGAGAGGTGAAGTTGGACTAAGTGGACCATCACTCAAGGTCTAGGTGAGAAACGCACGGCCCGCCACTGAGTTTAGGGATAAACACAATGACCTGAAGGTTTTGAACCATGGCCCAAACTTCACATTTAAGAGCAGTGGAAGATATGCAGTCTGCTGTGAGACCGAAGAGACAAACCCAGCTTCCTCTTAAGACTGCAAGACTACGGATCACTTGGTTTAGGAGGCTGCACATAGCTTTAGAGAACTTGCTTCCAGCCAATGCCACTGAACTGTTTTGCTATAAGATACTCATGGACAATCTTAGGTTAGAAGAAGCCAGGCTTATAGCTGACGCTTATTTCAACTTCCCAGCCCCATACACTAACTCCAAGATAGCCCTCCACAACAAAATTGGCCAACCACAACAACTCACCCTCAGAAAGATAGCTGGCGTCCTTGAGGCCCCCGAAGTTAGACGTGTTGACATTGCAGCATTTCAGAAGTTCTCCATTCAGAAACAGTCTCTTGTAGGCTTGCTGCAGACCATAGGTCCATTGGGGAAAATTGAAATGAACGTGGTTCCCATATCTAACCAAGCTCCCCACTGAAAAGTGTGCTCATTTTCGCCGACATCAGTTCAAGCAGTCGGGAACCAGCCACACGATGTGTGACCTGTCAAAATGGCTCTGTTGTGAGTAGTGGTGTAAAAGTTTTGACAGTTAAACAACTGAACACGCAAGCAAGGATGGGTCGAGCAGAAGGAATGACGGCTGTTCTAGCTAATGAGCAGTTACAGTCTTGCATGGTGCTGGCGAACTTGTAGCACCCCTAGACAACAAGAATAGATCGAATAAAGGCAAGTTTAAGGCCAACGCATAATGTGCCTACTGTGACACCGATGAACATTATCTCAGTCTGTGCAGTAAGGTCTTAAACTCTCCAAGGTTCAGCTCAAAGAGGGGATACAGGTCAATAAAATACTGCTGGCACTGCGCATGTGCCCATTTAGCTTCCCAAACATTAAAGAAGCCGTATCGCCTTTGCCAGAGCACACATCCCCTGGCCCTCTATGAGATCAACAGTAAGTCAGAGAGGGGAAACGAGGGAGTGGCTGCAAAACCAGAACGCTGTCTAGTTAGCTTCACCTCCAACAAAGTGCCCTGAACAAAGTAATGTTAGTCCCGATCCTCATCCACTACAGGGGACGGACTCTGAACAAGTTTGCGATCCTAAACGATGGATCTGAAAAAAATCAATGTTGTTACCAATGGGTGCCAAAGCTCTAGGCAAGAAGGGCATTACGAAAAATCTTCCTTTCCGCAGAGTAAGGCAGGACATCCAAATGCTTCCTGGATACACCGTGTCCTTCTTTGTCTCCTCAGTCATTAACCCTCCAAAAAAACATAAGATGGAAGGAGCATTCATCGCCTACCAGCTGCTTTAGCCACGTCAAGCACACTTACCCTGTAGAGAGTGCCTTCAGAAGAAATTCAGACACCTTTGTGACCTTCCCATAGCTGCCCTCAGATAAGCAGAGCCATCACTCCTAATATGCTCAAACCAGCCTCAGCTAGTCACGCCAGTAGAACCTGTCAGGCTCGGCCCACCTGGCAGCTCTGCTGATGTCTACACAAGACTGGGGTGAACCCTCCAAAGCCCGATCCGGTTCATGGAGCGGCCCACAAACTGTCCCATCTCTGTTCACTTCAGCTCCCCAAGTTTGAGGTATAGAAACATGTCAAAAGTTTGTGATAGATGGATTCAGCCTCCTACTGACCTGTAAGGAAAGTACTAAGATCGAAGCAAGACCAACTGGCGGTGGCTATTTTTGATGCTAAAACCATCCGCATGAAGGTCAGAGGCACCCAGAGGTATGCTACACCGCTGATTCTTTATCCCGACATACCCCTGCTTGCTTCCCCTAAAGACTCTTGTCGTGCCGTTGCTGCGAAGCACCCAACAGCACCTCCTAAAGGACCCAAAACAGGCTAAGGCCTATAAAAGGGAGATACAGAAACTAATCCATATCGGTATTGTGCTTGAAGTTCCCCAAGAGATCCCCCAACAGGAAGAGTGGTATATCCTTCACCATCTTGTCAGCCACAATGGGAAGTTCTGTCTCGTCTTCAACTGCTCCCACCAGTACTTTGGACAGTCTCGAAACCAGCTACTACTAGCTGCTCCTACCCTGGAAATTTCTTTGCTCAGGATCCTGTTGAGATTTTGTGAAAGTGGATGAACACCCTATGGGTTGTACTTGTACTTGTATAGCGCTTTTCTACCTTCAAGGTACTCAAAGCGCTTTGACACTACTTCCACATTTACCCATTCACACACACATTCACACACTGATGGAGGTGTTTGAATGGCAAGTATTTCCTGTGCCCTGCATTGCCATGCAGAATAATACAACCAACCTAAAAATTACCTCAAGTTTTCTTTAAAGAACTGTTTTAATATCAAAAATTGTCTCCAAATCTTGGACACCCAAGATGAAGCAAAGTCACTCGTTAATCCTCTCCGAACCCTTCCAGCCACAGCAAGGTTTGACTTGCACCTATGGGCGCCCGCAATGATGAAAATGTCTTGAGTCATCTCCCACAAGAATCAGAGAGCCTGGACAAGGTGTTAGCCCAAAACAATTCCAACCCCCAGGAATCCACCCTTGGACTTTTTTGGAACTGGGAGACGGACTCTTTGAGCTACAAACACACACAGACCTGTGAAATATGAAGCGCCAACTCTGAGAAACATTTACAAAGTCCTTTCCTCCCAATATGATTCCTTTGTTACCTGATGCCTTACTCCAATCGGGCAAAGCTTATTGTACGGCAATTATGGGATAAGCAGTGTAGCTGGGATCACACAAATCTGCCCTATGAACTTGTGCAAGCCTGGTCCAGTTAGGAAGCTGAACCTGAATGTTTGTCTTGTTTTTATATACTCCCCTGATGTTTCCCAAGGTGCTGTGTTGGAAAGTGCCACATGTGGTTCAAATTTTCACGGATGCCTCAGAACAAGATGGGGATGGTCAGATTCACATATTCTTTCTCCTCGCCCGGTCCCGTGTGGCTCCCAAACGCATGCAGTCCTTCCCACACGTGGACATCTGTGTGGCTCCGGTAGCAGCGCAGCTCGCCCATCTTCATTAGAAGGCACTGACCCTGGCAGTGACCCAGATGGTGCTCTGGTCCGACTCCACGACAGTATTAACATGGTTACAATTCCAGTCCTGCTACTACAAAATCTTTGTGGAGACAAAAGTAGCTTAGAATCCAAGAGCTTACACAGAAAGGTACCTGGCGCTATGTACACTCCGCCAACAACCCCGCAGACGACTGAGAGCTCTCATTTAACCTAGCAGATGGTCACAAGGCCATCCCTTCCTTGGTCAAGACCCGGACACCTGGCTGGAGAGGCCTAGCAAACAGCCCCGGGAGGACCTAACAGAGACCTGGAAAGCTACCTTCTGCGCCCGGATGGTTACCTTGCCTACAAGCTCCAGTGACAAAGTGGCACTTAGATGGGGATCCATGGACAGAAGTCCTTCAAATCCCCTCCAAGTGCTGAAGAGACAGTAGTGTTGCTGCAGGTACAACAACAATTGCTTCCTGAGGACTACAAGCTGCTAGCAAAGGGAAATCCTTTCTCATCCAATTACTTATCTTACGCCCTGAATTGGAGATAAGAGTGGGCGGTCAGCTGTGGCGTTCAGAAGGCCTTAGTGACTTTACACTACATCCAGTTGTTCTGAATCCATTCCATTTTATCACTCGGCTACTCTTTCAGAATTACGACATGATGTGATCTACTCAGTGGCCTAGTGGTTAGAGTGTCCGCACTGAGATCGGTAGGTTGGGAGTTCAAACCCCGGCCGAGTCATACCAAAGACTATAAAAATGGGACCCATTACCTCCCTGCTTGGCACTCAGCGTCAAGGGTTGGAATTGGGGGTTAAATCACCATAAATGATTCCCGGGCGCGGCACCGCTGCTGCCCACTGCTCCCCTCACCTCCCAGGTGGTGGACAAAGGGATGGGTCAAATGCAGAAGACAAATTTCGCCACACCGAGTGTTTATGTGATAATCATTGGTACTTTAACTTTAACTTAACTTTAACTTCACCAACCTGGTCCAGAGTGGGACTACACTGAGTTGCGGCTGTCCACCTGTGTTGAATGTCAATGCTGGAGAGCCCAGCCATCCGTTCCCCGTGACTATTTAAGCCAGCGTTCTACTCCATGGGCGTAGACTGTTTTGGGGCCGATGCTGGTCAAAGTGGCCAGACATCACGTCAAACACTAGGGAATAATCTTTAAGTTTCTGACGACCCGTGCCATCCATTTGGATCTTCTGAGGAGCATGGATTACGGACACTTTTCTGATGGCTCTGCGGAGATTCATTGCCACGCGTGGAACCCCAGCAGAGTTGTGGTCCGACTAGGGGACCAACATTAAGAGTTCACCAACATGGCTCCCACACTACAACAGCTTTCATGCCAAAGTATTAAACTATGTTTTATTCCAACAGTGGCCCTTACTTCAGGGAGCGAAAAATCGGTTCCGTGAAGATTGCCCAGTACACCTGTGTAGGAGACCAACCGACCAACGAGGAAGTGCTGCTCACTGTATTCCTGAAAGGAGAGTTCATCCTGAACTCAAAACCATTGGTCTACGTCTCTGCTGTTATGGCCGATGCTGACCCTGTGACTCCAAATAGTCGGCTGCAGGCGGCCGGATGGATTGCTCCCTCAAGTTGTGTACCACAAGACTGAACTTCTGAATCGCAAGCATTGGCGGCATTTCCAGGTGCTTGCTGACCAATTCTGAACTAGACTAATCATTGAACACCTCCTTACCCTGCAGATACGGCAAAAGTGGCATTCTCCAACCCCAGAGCTCCTTGAGAGAGCAGTCGTCATGTCAGTGGACCCTCACCTGCCCAGAGCTTCATGGCCCATTGTACGGATCACCCAGATTCACAGGTGGGATAAATATTAGATCAGATGATGTGGATATTTAGGATCATGTCGCTCACCTATTGAGGCTCCGATCCCTTCTATTGGTAAAGGACTAGACTTTCTTACCCTCTGTTGAGAAGCCTTTATTTGGTAGCAAATGCGCTAAGCACATTTGGGGGTACCTGTGATAAAGGCGAAGCCATTGTTTGTTTTCTTGTGAAGTCGCGTGATGATCTCGCGTTGTTTGATTAGGTTTCCGGTTTCCGGCTGCAAGAGGCACGCACTTTCAATGAGGCAGTTTAAGCTCCTTTTTAAAACTCCTGGTTATGTTTAGCGCTGAAGTCACTCCATTCCTATAATTAAAAATATATTACAGAGCAATCACCATCAGCTGAAATAAAGTCACTGGAGAATATATGGATTCTCATCGCTTCCTTCCTGTTTTCTGTTCCTCAGGGCGCTGGTCTTGAACTGGGTAAGAAGCTACTTAACCAACAGGAAGCAATACGTTAAGCTAAATGGGTTATATTTGTATAGCACTTTTCTACCTTCAAGGTACTCAAAGCGCTTTGACACTATTTCCAAATTCACCCATTCACACACACTCACATACATCACACACTGATGGCGGGAGCTGCCATCCAAGGCCCTAACCACAAACCATCAGGAGCAAGGGTGAAGTGTCTTGGTAAGCAAACACACGTCTAGACCGCTAAATATATCTTGCAGCATACCCCAGGGATCAATACCGGGACCAAAATTGTTTAATCTTATATAAACGACATTTGGTACGTTGCAAGGGACTCAAGGTTATTAATATTTACAGATGACATGATCGCATTTTGTTCAGGAAAGAACACACAGAAACTAATACGAATAATAACAGAGACAAAGCAAAATATGTTAGGGACCAAAAATTACTACATCTTCTACTCTTTGCTGCTCGCTAGTGTTACTATATCAAGTTATTGTGTAGAAATGCGGGAAAATCATTACAAAAGTACAATTCGTTCACTAACCGTGTTATAAAAAACGTCAGTGGGAATAATAAGTTTATAATAATAAGTTTGACTGTTCTTGATAGCCAATGTTATGACATTGACCATCAAGAACATTCAAACTCTATTTATTAAGTCAAAAATATTGAAATTCAAGGACATGGTGCATTTGCAAACAGCTAAAAGTAGGCACAAAGCAAACAATAACCTGCACCCAAGAAAATACTCTGCATTTCTTCTCAACCAGAGAGGTGAACTATAACCTTAAAGAAACATCTAACTTCAACACTCTGTATGCACGTCAGGGTTTCCCACACATTCATTTATTTGTGGTGGTCCGCCACGAAAGAATTACGGCCGCCACAAATAGAAAAATTAGAAAAAAAAATTTTTTGAATTTTTTGGTGGCTTTTGACTCGCTCGACCGCTCATAAAAGCAATGGGACTCTGTCTGTGAATGGAGCTTGTACTTACATATTATATAAATATTATATAAATATGTATATAAATATTTACATAAAGTGTTGTAATTATATTCCAACTCCGCGTTCTTCTTGGTCATCGCCGCCGCTGCCACCACTGCCATCCCCCTTTCCCCCGGCGGCCGACCACACCACCACAAATAGATGCCTGACCTGTGGGAAACCCTGCACGTACATCCCTTAAAACCTTTAGTATATCAGTATGTGGGATTGAATTATGGAAGTGATTAAGTAAAGAAGTCAAACAATGAACTATTATGATCAAGTTTAAGGAGCTGTAGAAACTACAAGTGTTTACCAAAGTTCAAAGAAGAGAATCCTGATAAACATCATGAACCTTGAGATAATCTTACTCATTATGTGAATCAAAATTTATAAGAAACTATTTACTCATGACAACTTAATTGATTATTTAATTTGCTGTTTACTATTTCTACTTTTGTTTGTGACATTACATTGTTACATTAATTGTTACAAATCGAGCACAGGATGTGAACAAACGTTCTGTTGAGAAACTGTACAGCAGTGATGTACTACTGTACAAAACCCAAAACCAGTGAAGTTAGCAAGTTGTGTAATTCATAAATAAAAACAGAATACAATGATTTGCAAATCTTTTTCAGCTTTTTTTGCAAATATTAGCTCATTTGGATTTTGATGCGTGCAACATGTTTCAAAAAAGCTGGCACTATTGGCAAAAAAGACTGGGAAAGTTGAGGAATGCTCATCAAACACTTATTTGGAACATCCCACAGGTGAACAAGCTGATTGGGAACAGGTGGGTGCTATGATTGGGTATAAAAGCAGCTTCCATGACATACTCAGTCATTCACAAAACAAGGATGGGGGCGAGGGTCACCACTTTGTGAACAAACGTGTGGGCAAATTGTTCAACAGTTAGACAAGCTATTGCAAGGAATTTAGGGATTTCACCAGCCGTAATATCATCAAAAGGTTCAGACAATCTGGAGAAAAAACTGCACGTAAGCGATGATATTACGCACCTTCGATGCCTCTGGCAGTACTGCATAAAAAAGCGACATTGTGTAAAGGACATCACCACATGGGCTATGGAACACGTCAGAAAACTACTGTCAGTAACTACAGTTGGTCACTACATCTGTAAGTGCAAGTTAAGACTCTACTATGCAAAGCAAAAGCCATTTATCAACAACACCCAAAAACGCAGCCGGCTTGGCTGGGCCCGAGCTCATCTAAGATGGACTGATGCAAAGCGGAAAAGTATTCTGTGGTCTGAAGGGTCCACATTTCAATTTTCTTTTGAAAAACTATGAACGTTGTGTCCTCTGGACCAAAGAAGAAAATAACCATCCAGATTGTTCTAGGCGCAAAGGTTTTGGGTTTTGTATATTTTACAAGTCATATTATTAGTTTTTTAAATGTACTAATGCTGTTACCACATTAAACCTCTCAAATCCCGAAGTCCTGTGGCGCCAAACATTTATCTTTACCAAATACCAGAACAAAGACCCATGGTGAAGTGGCATTTAGCCACTATGGCCTCCATCTGTGTAACAACCTTACTGATTTAATTTGCTTCACTAAATTTGTCAATGGAGCATATTTGCCAAACCTCCCGCTTTTCCCGGTAGACTCCCCAATTTCAGTGCCCCTCCCGAAAATCTCCCGGGGCAACCATTTTCCCGAGTTTCTCCCGAAAATTTCCACCCGGACATCAATGTTTAGCATCCTCTCTCAACTGAAAAGGAGACTATTTTGTGTGTCTCCGTTATCCATATGTTTATCTATAACCCATAAAGTAGGCAGGCACTGAGCTATTTCTCGGGTGTGTTTATTCCAGCCGGCACTTTAATAAACTTACACAGAACATCCGGATTACCATCATGCATTGCTTCAAAATTACGGCAAATAGTAATTTCCAAAAAACATAACAGAGACGAAGCAGAAGAATGAAGAAGAGACATGGCGACGACAAGTAAGAAGAAGAAGTACGCTTGCGAGTTCCAAAATGATTAGAAAAAAATTATTTCAGTTCATCCAGGACAGCTCGAAGGGGAAGGAGTATGCTGCCTGCAAATTTTGTAGATCAGACTTCTCCATTCAACACAGTGGTCGAACGGATAAACTCATTCATGAATGGATTATTTGTGTTAAATGTAAATATAAACGGAATACAATGATTTGCAAATCCTTTTCAACCCATATTCAGTTGAATATGCTACAAAGACAACATATTTGATGTTCAAACTGATAAACATTTTTTTTTTTTTGCAAATAATCATTAACTTTTGAATTTGATGCCAGCAACAAGTGACAAAGAAGTTGGGAAAGGTGGCAAAAAATACTGATAAAGTTGAGGAATGCTCATCAAACACTTATTTGGAACATCCCACAGGTGTGTAAGCTAATTGGAAACAGGTGGGTGCCATGTTTGGGTATAAAAACAGCTTCCATGAAATGCTAAGTAATTCACAAACAAGGATGGAGTGAGAGTCCCCACTTTTAAAGAAAATTTCGAACAGTTTTAGAACATTTCTCAACGAGTTATTGCAAGGAATTTAGGGATTTTACCATCTGCGGTCCGTAAAATCATCAAAAGGTTCAGTGAATCTGGAGAAATCACTGCACGTAAGCGATGATATTACGGACTTTTGATCACTCAGGCGGAACTGCATCAAAAACCGACATCAGTGTGTAAAGGGTATCACCACATAGGCTCAGGAACACTTCATAAAACCCCTGTCAGTAACTACAGTTGGTCGCTACATCTGTAAGTTCAAGTTAAAACTCTACCATGCAAAGCCAAACCCATTTATCAACAACATCCGGAAACGCCGTCGGCTTGGCTGGGCCCGAGCTTACCTAAGATGGACTGAAGTAAAGTGGAAAGGGGTTCTGTGGTCCGACAAGTCCACATTTCAAATTATATGTGAAAACAGAGGACGTGGTGTCCTCCAGAACAAAGAGGAAAATTACCATTCGGATTGTTATAGGCGCAAAGTTCAAAAGCCAGCATCTGTGATGGTATGGGGGTGTGTTAGTGCCCAAGGCATGGGTAACTTACACATCTGTGAAGGCACCATTAATGCTGAAAGGTCCATACAGGTTTTGTAGCAACATATGTTGCCATCCAAGCAATGTTATCATGGACGCCCCTACTTATTTCAGCAAGCCAAGTATTACAACAGCGTGGCTCAGTAAAAAAAGAGTGCGGGTACTTTGCTGGCCCGCCTGCAGTCCAGACCTGTCTCCCATCGAAAATGTGTGGCACATTATGAAGCGTAAAATACGACAGCGGATACCCCGGACTGTTGAACGACTGAAGCTCTACATAAAACAAGAATGGGAGAGAATTCCACTTTCAAAGCTTCAACAATTAGTTTCCTCAGTTCCCAAACGTTTGAGTGTTGTTAAAAGAAAAGGTGACGTAACACAGTGGTGAACATGCCCTTTCCCAACAACTTTGGCACGTGTTGCAGCCATGAAATTCTAAGTTAATTATTATTTGCAAAAAAAATAAAGTTTATGAGTTTGAACATCAAATATCTTGTCTTTGTAGTGCATTCAACTGAATATGGGTTGAAAAGGATTTGCAAATCATTGTATTCCGTTTAGATCTACATCTAACACAATTTCCCAACTCATATGAAAACAGGGTTTGTTTATGTATATACATATGTGTATATATATACATATGTATATATATTTATAAGAAATACTTAAAAATATATACACCCCCTGCTACCTACCACCACCACCTCAACACCCCTCCTCCCCAATCCCCCAAATTCAGGGGTCTCAAGGTTGGCAAGTATGCAATGGAGTTACAGTATCTATTAATATTCATATAGTGCACTGCAAGTAGACACAAAACGTATTAAAAATAATAAAAAATTCTAAAAAAAAACAATGCATGCTAAACCCTAACTCTATAACTACATGTGCCAGTGTACTACTTGATACTTGCTAATAATATCAATGGTCAGAAGGACGCAACATGCTAACATATTATTACAAAAACACAAAAAGATGTAAGAAAAATTGGTTTTGCATAATATAAACCTTTTGAGTGCTTGAAAATGAAGAAAATCTATTCGCAAATAATCAATTTGGTTCTTTGAGTCTTGGGGTCATAAACGAAAAACATTAAAGCCAATGACCGATGTGGTAATTAAAAAGGTTGCAGGCATTAAAATACTCTAATCACAGAGAGAATGTTTTCGAAAGGGCCACTGAAGACTAAATCTGACAAAAAATGGTCACAAAGATTAATTTGAGCTCCCATCTCTGGAGGAAAAGTGCCAGCATTGTGGGAGAACGAGGAAACTAAAGTGGGTTTTTGAAGGCAGGCTATTTCCAGCGAAGCACAGATAAGAGTTTTATGGTGGCCAAAAGGCGACTCAACTGGAGCTACCAAGCTGCTTAATGCAGATTATTTCTTTGATGTTCTGGTTATGCTTACTTAGCATTCCGTCAAGGAACTCACCGGGCATCTTCAGGATTTGAACATTTAAAAAAAAACGCATTCAAACAATTAGACTTTACTTCTTTTAGATTATGCGCACAGTGCAAATGTAAGTATTTTTAAATGCGCAAAATGGAAGACTTTAGGCCTGATCTATCGATCCATCCATCCATCTTCTTCCGCGTATCCTAGGTCGGGTCGCAGGGACTTTCTTCTCCCCAGCCACTTCGTCCAGCTCTTCCCGGGGGATCCCAAGGCTTTCTCAGCCCAGCCGGGAGACATAGTCTTCCCAACGTGTCCTGGGTCTTCCCTGTGGCTCCCTACCGGTCGGATGTGCCTGAAACACCTCCCTAGGGAGGCATTCGGGTGGCATCAGGACCAGATCCCTGAACCACCTCATCTGGCTCCTCTCGATGTGGAGGAGCAGCGGCTTTACTTTGATCCCCTCCCGGATGGCAGAGCTTCTCACCCTATCTCTAAGGGAGAGCCCCGCCACGCGGCGGAGAAAACTCATTTTGGCCGCTTGTACCCGTGATCTTATCCTTTTGGTCATGACCCAAAGCTCATGACCATAGGTGAGGATGGGAACGTAGATCGACCGGTAAATTGAGAGCTTTGCCTTCTGGCTCAGCTCCTTCTTCACCACAACGGATCGATACAGCGTCCGCATTACTGAAGACGCCGCACCGATCCGCCTGTCGATCTCACGATCCACTCCTCCCTCACTCGTGAACAAGACTCCTATGTACTTGAACTCCTCCACTTGGGGCAGGGTCTCCTCCCCAACCTGTAGATGGCAACCATGGACTCGGACTTGGAGGTGGTGATTCTCATCCCAGTCGCTTCACCCTCGGCTGCAAACCGATCCAGTAAGAGCTGAAGATCCTGGCCAGTTGAAGCCATCAGGACCACATCATCTGATCTTGTCTGATCGACTAAGATCCAAATAACACACGCTAAGTAATTTGCGTGTTGTATGTGATTTACTACGACTAAAAACTGGTCCATACGGCCTTATAGACTCCCTTTTTAGACCAGTTGATCTGCCGTTTCTTTTCTTTTTTTCCTATGTCCCACTCTCCCTTGTGGAGGGGGTCCGGTCCGATCCGGTGGCCATGTACTGCTCGCCTGTTTATCGGCTGGGGACATCTCTGCGCTGCTGATCCGCCTCCGCTTGGGATGGTTTCCTGCTGGCTCCGCTGTGAACGGGACTCTCGCTGCTGTGTTGGATCCGCTTTGGACTGAACTCTCGCGACTGTGTTGGATCCATTATGGATTGAACTTTCACAGTATCATGTTAGACCCGCTCGACATCCATTGCTTTCCTCCTCTCCAAGGTTCTCATAGTCGTCATTGTCACCGACGTCCCACTGGGTGTAAGTTTTCCTTGCCCTTATGTGGGCCTACCGAGGATGTCGTAGTGGTTTGTGCAGCCCTTTGAGACACTAGTGATTTAGGGCTATATAAGTAAACATTGATTGATTGATTGATTGATTGATTATTAAAATGAAGTGTTTGCATGCACAATGCAGCTATCACCATGGAGAGACTCGATATTTGACTGCAAATTCATATTATACTCCTACCTGTAGCCTTTTCAATCAATCAATCAATCAATATTTGTTTATATAGCCCTAAATAAGTTGTGTCTCAAAGGGCTGCACAAACCACAACGACATCCTCGGTAGAGCCCACAAAACTCACCCCAGTGGGACCAAAAGCAATGGATGTCGAGCGGTTTTTGCTGTTTTCAAACATTTACTCATTTTTCTGGGCATTTTTGTAGCAGTCCATCCACAATGGAACCCACTTTTTTTTTTTTTTTTTGCATGTGTTCATGTGTTCACACGCAAGAAAATGCATATTGCAAGATTGTTTACATACAGCAGAGGCCAAAAGTTGGGAAAAAACACCTTCTCCTCATTGAATGTGGTTTCTTCATTTTCATGACTATTTACATTGTAGATTGGGACGGTATAGCTGGGTTGGTAGAGTGGCCGTGCAAGCAACTTGAGGGTTCCAGGTTCGATCCCCGCTTCCGCCAACCTAGTCACTGCCGTTGTGTCCTTGGGCAAGACACTTTACCCACCTGCTCCCAGTGCCACCCTCACTGGTTTAAATGTAACTTAGATATTGGGTTTCACGATGTAAAAGTGCTTTGAGTCACTAGAGAAAAGCGCTATATAAATACATTGTCACTGAAGGCATCAAAACTATGAATGAACACATGTGGAGTTATGAACCTAACAAAAAAGGTGGTGAAATAACTGAAAACATGTTTTATATTCTAGTTTCTTCAAAATAGCCACCCTCTGATTACCTTTTTGCACACTCTTGGCATTCTCATGATGAGCTTCAAGCACACCTTGAAGTGAAAACCATTTCAGGTGACTACCTCTTGAATCTCATCGAGAGAATGCCAAGAGTGTGCAAAAGCAGTAATCAGGGCAAAGGGTGGCTATTTTGAAGAAACTAGAATATAAAACATGTTTTCAGTTATTTCACCTTTTTCTGTTAAGTACATAACTCCACATGTGTTCATTCATAGTTTTGATGCCTTCAGTGACAGTCTACAACATGGGTATCAAACTCAACTACAGAGTGGGCCAACATTTAAAACTGAACAAAGCCGCTGGCCGAGGTTGAACAAATTAACCTTCTAATAGGGACACAAACAAGTTTTGCATTGAATATTGAACAAGCAAGGCTTATATAACTTTATAGTGACATGCAAAATCGAGTTTCAAATAATAATAATAAAAAAATATCAATGGCATATCAAATAAAATAAAAATACAAATTGAATGCCTCTTTTCGGCGACGGGTGGGGCGGGGTTTGGTGGTAGCGGGGGTGTTGTATATTGTAGCTTCCCGGAAGAGTTAGTGATGCAAGGGGTTCTGGGTATTTGTTCGGTTGTGTTTATGTTGTGTTTATGTTGTGTTACGGTGCGGATGTTCTCCCAAAATGTGTTTGTCATTCTTGTTTGCTGTGGGTTCACAGTGTGGCGCATATTTGTAACAGTGTTAACCTTGTTTATACGGCCACCCTCAGTGTGACCTGTATGGCTATTGACCAAGTATGCCTTGCATACACTTGTGTGTGTATATGAGCCCGATATATTATGTGAGTCGGCCGGCACGCTGTTTGTATGGAGGAAAAGCGGACGTGGCGACATGTAGAGAACGCCAAAGGCAGTGTTTTACTGCCCACCCCCAATATTATTGTCCGGGTGGAAATCGGGAGAAATTTGGGAGGGCCACTGAACTTCGGGAGTCTCCCGGGAACATTGGGAGGGTTGACGAGTATGAGTATCAGCGGTGAATGCGGTGTTACAGCGGCGGGCCAGCTCTAATGTTAATTTGATATTACCTCAAGGGCCAAATGAAATTACACGGCGGGCCAAATAAGGCCCGTGGGTCAGAGAGTTTGACACCCATGGTCTACAAGGTAAATAGTCACGAAAATAAAGAAAATGCATTGAATGAGAAGGTGTGTCCCAACTTTTGGCCTGTGTATGTATATATATATATATATATATATATATATATATATATATATATATATATATATATACATATATATACACAGTAGGGTGAAGAAGTATTTAGTCAGTCACCAATTGTGCAAGTTCTTCCACTTCAAAAGAGGAGAGAGGCCTGTAATTCTCATCATAGGTATACCTCAACTATGAGAGACAAATGAGAAAAAAATATCCCAAAAAAAATCACAATATAGGATTTTTAAATAATTTTTTTGCAAATTATATTGGGAAATACGTATTTGGTCCATAACAAAGGTCCATGTCAATACTTTTTATATACCCTTTGTTGGCAATGACAGAGGTCAAACGTTTTCTGTAAGTCCAGGTTTTCACACACTGTTGCTGGTGTTTTAGCCCATTCCTCCACGCTGGTCTCCTCGAGGGCAGTGACTTTTTGAGGCTGTCATTGGCCAACACAGACTTTCAACTCCCTCCAAAGATTTTCTATGGGGTTGAAAGCTGGAGTCTGGCTAGGCCACTCCTTCAAATGCTTCTTACGAAGCCATTCGTTCGCCCCGGCGGTGTGTTTGGGATCATTGTTATCTTAAAGACCCTGCCACGGTTCATCTTCAATGCCCTTGCTGATAGGAGGTTTTCACTCAAAGTCTCAAAATACATTCATTCTTTTCTTTACACGGATCCATCGTCCTGGTCCTTTTGCAGAAAAACAGCCCCAAAACATGATGTTTTCAACCCCAGACTTCACAGTAGGTATGGTGCTCTTTGGATGCAACTCAGCACTCCTTCTCCTGCATGCCTTACCAAAGAGTTCTATTTTGGTTTTATCAGACTATATGACATTCTCCCAATACTTTTCTGGATCATCCGCATGCTCTCTAGCAAACTTCAGACGGGCTAAAGCAGGGGGACATGTCTATCACTGCAGAATTTGAGTCTCTAGTGTGTTACTGATGGTAGCCTTTGTTACCTTGGTCCCAGCTCTATGAAGATAATTCACTCGGTCACCCTGAGTGATTAAAGGATTTTTGCTCACAGTTCTTGTCATCAAATCTTGACCCCACGTGGTGAGATCTTGCGTGGAGCCCCAGATCAAAGGAGACTATCAGTGGTCTTGTATGTCTTCCCTTTTCCAATAATTGCTCCCACAGTTGATTTCTTCACACCAAGGTGTTTACTTATTGCAGATTCAGTCTTTCCCAGCCAGGTGCAGGTCTACAATTTTGTTTCTGGTGTCCTTTGACAGCTCTTTTGGTCTTGGCCGTAGTGGAGTTTGGAGTGTGACTGTTTGAGGTTGGGGACAGGTGTCTTTTATATTGAGTGGAGGTCAGAGGAGCCTCTTAAAGAAGAAGTTATGGGTCTTGTTTGTTTGTAGGTGACCAAATACTTATTTTACAGAGGAATTTACCAATGAATTAATAAACAAATACTACAATGTGATTTCTTGGATTATTTTCCCCCATTCTGTCTCTCAAAGTTGAGATAGATTGATAGTACTTTATTGATTCCTTCAGGAGAGTTCCTTCAGGAAAAGTATAAAGGAAAGTTATACTTATGATGAAAAATACAAGCCTCTCTCATCTTTTCAAGAGGGAGAACTTGCACAATTGGTGGCTGACTAAATACGTTTTTGCCCCAATGTATACAGTATACACAAACACACACACACACACATACACACACACACATATATATATTATATATATATATACATATATTAGGGGTGTAACGGTACATGTATTTGTATTGAACCGTTTCGGTACGGGGGTGTACCGAACAAGTTTTTAAGCTAAAGTCTTAACAAGCTGCTTTGCTTCTTCTGCCTCTGTCTCAGCACCCAGCATTGTCCCACCCACACAACCATCTGATTGGTTACATATATAGCGGTAACAGCCATTCAGCAGTGTGTATTCAGAGCGGTAACAGCCAATCAGCAGTGCGTATTCAGAGCGCATGTAGTTTAGCAAGTGAGCATAAGACAGCGTACTCTCCCCAAATGATAATAAACACCTCCCAGTCAACTACTACTAACATCACTATGAGCCCGTTGACCTTCGAGAAACTTAAACTGCAGCTCAGCTCGCTCGCAGTTCTGGCTTGAGGTGTAGGCTAATTAGCTTTTAGCATAACGTTAGCTCATTTTGCGGCGTGTATGTGTGTGTTTTACGGACAGAGAGCTTTGAATGGCAGGGTCCCTGCTATCACATGTTGATAAAAATATAACATTGACATAATAAAAATCAACTCCAGGCTTCCCAAATGCTGTGATAAATTAAGCATGATGAGTTGACTTGAAATGGTTTAATGTTGCACTTTTTATATGTAGAAGAAAAGTTTTGTCATTTTATTAAATCTGAGCAACAATTTGAGGCAGTTTAATGTGGATTAACGTGGGCAGAACTATTATAGTGTTCCCAATGTTAAAAGGATAAAGCCATTGTTTACAAATTTGGTAAATAAATAACCAAAAAGTTTATATTTTGTACCGAAAATGAACTGAACCGTGACCTCTATACCGAGGTACATACCGAACCGAAATTTTTGTGTAACGTTACACCCCTAATATATATATATATATAT